>NW_020954723.1:7214819-7320028 GCF_900497805.2 Vombatus ursinus
GGGGGGGGGGGGGGGGGGAGGTGTCTGGGGTCGGTGCTACACCTAGGGAGCATACGTGACTCAGGAAGTCAGGTTTGGTCACAGGAAGGAGGCGTCTGGGGTCAGCGTAGTACCTAAAGAAGGAGGCTAGACAGAGAGAGCTCGTTCTCTGTCATCCCCCTCCAAGCGGCACAGTCCTCGCCTCAGGAGCGCGTGCTCCAGCCACTTCCCTGTACCCCGCTTCCTCCCCAGCCTGTCACAGCTCCATCCAGCACCGCTCCAGTCTTGGGAGCGAGAGCTCTGGTTACCTCTCCGAGCCCAGATCTCATCCCAGTACGTTACAACTCTGCCCAGCACCGCCTCTGCCTCAGGAGCAAGAGCTCCAGTTACTTTCTGGTACCCAGTTTCTGTCCCATGTTGGCACAACCCCCATCTGGCAGTAGCTGGCATCAGACCATCCCTCACATCCAATTACTTGGAATACTGTGGTACATTGGTATACAGATCATTTATGAAAACTTGTTCTCTTGCATGAAAAATTTCATCAGTTTCAAAATATGACAGAGGGAGAGACAAAGAATGATTCGCTAGCCATTTGGAGTATTTATTAACTAACAGTTATCCAAGGGATATTGCTCATTGATTGTTTCAGTGAGTTTGGAAGTTGGTTCTTTTGCATCATGATCATTATCTTTCTTAATGGAATTCTGAACGCACTTTTCTGAGTGTGTTTTGCCCAAAGCACTTAAAGACTCTGTTTTTTCAAGGTCATTATCACCTTCTTCAGAGGACTCTGTAGGGGATACTGGGTCTGAGGTGGTGTAGGAAACACTTGGTTCTTCAGACTGTGCTGATAGTTCAAGATTTGTTTCACTAATCACCTGCCCATTAACACTGTCTTCTGAATACTTATCTTTAGAGCTGAGCTGTGAGGTATGGCTTGGGGAAGTGTATGCCATTTCCTTATAGGTCAAATCTGCATCCAGAGTTTTATCATGTAAATCCAGAGGTTTTTGGTGTTCTTCCATTTTAGAAGGAGACACTGTGATTTCATTTTCATCTGTTAATTGTATTTCTCCTGGAGTTCCAAGCTTTTCAAAATCAAACAAATTCGACATATTAAGGGTACCATTTAGTTTTTCAGGTTTTTTCTCAGTAGTGCAGCCTAAATCGACCTTCAAGACATGAAGCATATGGCGCATTTTCTTCTAGAATTAAGGAGAAAATGATTTTATTAATTTACTCTCTTCATCTATAGAGTCTAAGCAAAAGCTTGAAATATGCAGCACTAGTAAGAAGCATAATCATCTGAATAAGGTGACAGCTGCAAGAATAGAAAGCTCCCCCTGAAATCTTTCCCAAGACTGTTTTATAAAAGGTCCTTGAGGGTGGTAGAAGTGGGAGTGGCAGTGGGGGGGCAGGGGGAGAAGAAAACCTTTAAAATAATTTATTCAGATTTTTATAAAGTAATACTATAAAAAACAAACCTCCTCCAAATGATGTTTATTTTGTTCTATATGACGCTCAAACAATCTCTCTAAAACCCTATAAATGACAAAGAGAAAAAGTCACGGTCTCAAAATGAATTAACTTAAAACACACAAGGCACAATCCAATTGGGTATACATTTTACATACACATATTAACTAAAAAAAGAGGATTGGAAAGAACTATGGAGATGCCTTTGTTTTTGTAACTATGTTGGTAATGTTTTAAAATAGCTAGTAATTAGTAAATTAATCTTTATTAGTAGTTTTACTAATTAATGAAATTGTTCATTCATGTTTTTCTCATCCCTGTTCTGACATTTCTCCCAATGTTGAGATCTAAGTACTCATGGATTTTACATGTTCAAGTTGTAAAGCAAAAAAATATATTCAGGAAACTAACTGAACTAATTATATTAATTAAACAGAACATTTCCAGAATCAGATTCATCATCTTCTTTCTGACTACTTCATTTCTACTAAAGGTAATAACCATCTTCCAAGTCACCCAGGCACAAAACTTTGTGGTCATATTAAACTTTTCCTTCTTCCACTTCCTCTTGCTTCTCCTAACTTACCCATTAAAAAAAATCTCACACATTCTAGCACCCCATATCTCCCCAATAGATTCCCTTCCTGATGATGCTGTCTTTAATTGTTTGTGCTCAATTCATCAATACACTGAAAACAAGCCAGAGGTCAAGATAAAAGTGAACTGTCAACAAAAGATCAAGAAGAAATACTAAAAGTCCAGTATGACAGAGCAGTAAGTGGAATTTAGGGTAGGATATACCAAGGCATTTACCACCATCCTCACTTCTGGGTTTGCCTAGGCAAGGACCGGAACACTTTTTATTTCTAGTGACATTATACTTCTTATTTCAGTTTTTGCAAAAGTCTTCTCAACTAGACAACCTGCCTCTAATTTCTCTTCCCTCCATGTTACTTATACAATGCTATAAGACTAATATTTTTAATGCACAGCTCTGACCATATCACTCTGCTTCTTAAAAACTTTCTGCTACCCCTTTAAAAAAGACAAAATTCCTTGTGTGGCATTCAAGGCCTTCCACCATCTGGGCCCAATTTAATTTTCCAGTTTTATCTAATATTGTTGTACTTTTTATACTTTAAATTTGGTAAAACTAGAATACTCACTGTTCCCCAAATAACTCCCACATAGTTCTTTGTACCTAAAATTACCTGGGCATCTACAACTGTAGAAAGCTTTCAAAACCCTGCTCAAATGCCATATCCTTAATGAAGTTTTCCTAGAAACAGAATTACATCTACATGCCACTTACATTATCATTTGATTATTTAAAAAAAAATTTTTTGTTAAGGCAATTGGGTTGAATGACTTGCCCAGGGTCACACAGCTAGTAAGTGTCAAGTGTCTGGCCTGAGGCTGGATTTGAACTCAGGTCCTCCTGACTTCAGGGCTGGTGCTCTATCCACTGCACAACCTAGCTGCCCCATCATTTGATTATTTTTATTAGAGAAAGGCTAGAAAACTTCACTTGGTAGAAAGGATGATGCTTCTTTTTAAGTGATAATTTTCACAAATTCCAATCTTGCCAGGCTACTAAACAGATTATTATATATCTTAACTGACACATCTCTCTGTGAAACAATAGATATCTCCCTAAAAACAAACCAATTTATAAAGTACACAGTAGATGATGAATTATGCACAGAAAAGCAGGATGCATTCTTAATTTGAGCAGTACTAACATTTAGCCAACGTATTTTTGGAAATGCTTCAAAAATAACATTACTATTTGTTCAGCTGGATACATTTATTACCATAATAAAAATCTAACCTGTTAGAAAATAAGCCAAGTTTCAGAATTTCATCCGTTACATCTTCAATGAAGCTCAGATATAGGAGTTCTTCTTCTCTGTACAGGCAATATAAAAATCACATATAAACTGTTTATCCTTGTTTATTCTGAAGAAAGAGAAGGAACTTTTCTACCTTTCATTTACACTATATGTACACCTTTTCTGTACATAGTATATAACATAGCACGCTATCTCCCTCATTCGAATGTACTCATCTTGCCTTTGTATTACCAAAGTTTAGCCAACTTACTAACTTTGTATCTTGTTAGGGTCTTTCTGCCCCACTATATATAGTCTACTTCTGTGATTATCTTTTCAAGTAGCAGCTTCACTTACGGAATCCTTTCCCATTAGTGACTTTTCTAATTTCTCATGTCTGTTTTTACGAGTTAAAAATGCTTGTAGGAAAAAAAAAAGTGAAGGGGAGGTTTTGGGTCAGAGGGAGAGCTATTTATGAAGATAAAAAAATCTGATGTGGATTTCACCATTTGGAATAGTGGAAAATGTGCTGGACCAGGAAGAAGAGGACATGAGTTAACAACTTGACTCTTACTATGTGTAAGACCCTGAGAAAGTCACCTCTCTGAGCCTTAGTTTCTTTGTTGGATAAAATATCTTAAGATCCCTTTCAACATCAAATTTTTTATTCTATGGCTTATATTTCTTTCTTTTTTTTTTGAAATCGATCACCAAACATTTATTAAGCACCTACTATGTGCTTAGTGCTGGGGATACAAAGAGACAAAAGACAGCCTCTGTCCTCAAGGAGCTCACCATCTAATGAGGGAGACAACAAGCACACAAATATGTACAATTGGGAATAATTAAGAGGGGATGGGAAAGGTTTCTTGTAGTAGAAGGTAGAATTTTAGTTGGGACTTGAAGCCAGCAGGCAATGTTGGGGAGGGAGAGCATTCCAGGCATGGGGGACAATTAGAGAAAAATGCCCAGAGCTGAAAGATGGAGTGTCTTGTTTGTGGAACAGCCAGGAAACCAGTGTCACTGGATTGAATGTACGTGGTGGGGAGTAAGGTATAACTGGAAAGCTAGGAGCAGGCTAGGTTATGAAGGACTACGAATTTCAAACAGAGGATTTTACATTTGATATTGGAGGCCATATAGAGCCACTGAAATGTACTGAGTAGGGAGGGGACATGGTGAGATCTGTGCTATAGGAAAATGACTTTGGTGACTGAATGGAGGACAGTCTGGATTGGAGGCTTGAGGGAAGCTGACCACCAGTGGACTATTGTAATAGTCCAAGCATTAGGACATGAAAGCCTGCTTCAGAGTGATGGCAGTATCAGAGGAGAGAAGGGAGTATATTTGAAAAATATTGCAAAGGTGAAATCAAGAGGGCTTGGCAACAGATTGGATATGAGGGGATGAAAGATAGTGAGGAGTCAAAGATTACACCTAAATTGTGAGTCTAGGGGACTGGGGGGATGATGGTGCTCTTGAGAGTAACAGAAGTTTGGGAGGATAGAGGCCTTGAGGGAAAAGATAATGAGTTCAGTCTGGATATGTTGAGTTTGAGATGTCTGAAAGAGAGATGTGAGACTGGAGGTCAGCAGAAAGGTTAGGGCAGGACAAGTAGATTTGAGAATCATCAGCATAGAGATAATAATTAAATCCAAGGGAGTTGATGAGATCACCAGTTGAAGTAGTACAGACAAGGAAGAAAAGAGGGACCCAGGATAGAGCCCTGTGGGACACCCAAGATTAGTAGGTGTAACTGGATGAGGATCCAGCAAAGGACTTGGAGAAGGAGAGGTCTGATAGGTAGGAGGAAAACCAGGAGAGAGTGGTGTCCTGAAAGCCTAGAAAGAAGACAGTGTCAAGAGGCAGAGCGAAGGTGGCAGAGTAAAGGCAGGGACTAGCCTGAGCTCTTCCCCAAACCCCTCCAAATACCTTTAAAAATGACTGTAAACAAATTTTAGAGCAGCAGAACCCACAAAAACACAGAGTGAAACAAATTTCCAGCCCAAGACAATTTGCAAGGTCAATAGGAAAGGTGCTCTCGCACCAGGGTGAGAGAGCAGCACAGTCCAGCATAGGCCATGCCAGCACAGACTAGGCCCCAGCAAACCCAGAGCAGGCCTCAGGGCAACCGAATCACTGACAGCAGTGGTGGCTTCCAGACTTTTCAGTCCCCAGATGCCAAAGACAACTGAGAAGGTCAGCAAGAAAGGTCTGCTGGACCTAGGTGAGAGAAGAACACAGTCTAACACAGACTGTGGAGCATAACCCTGGCCCCAAATCAAAAGCAGGCCTTGGGAGCAACTAAAATAGCAACGGCAGAAGTTGCTTTCCAGAGCTCTCAGCCCACAGATAGTTAGAAGGTCGAGCAACTGGTCAGAAGGAGATTACAGGGGTCTCTTTGCTTGAGGCAGGACTCTATTGCTTTGCCCATACTTAGATCTGGATTGCAGCCCTGGGGCAAGGAGGAGTACTAGCATAGCAGAACTTGCAGCAACAGTGGAGAGGGGACCCTCCTCACAGTTCCAGATCAGAAAAGAGTGCTTGCGGTCTCTCACAGACCGCAGCACAGGCCAGGAGAGGAGCAAACACCTCTCCTTAGATCATCAACACCTTGGAAGAACTGAAAACTTACAGGTCACTAGAAGTATCTCTGAAAACAGCTGCAGAGCTCTACCTTAACACAGAGTTAAAAAGTCAAGTAATAGGCTGGGAAAAAGAGCAAACAATGGAAAAAAACTCTGACTATAGAAACTTATTTTGGTGACAAGGAAGATCAAAACACACATTCAGAAGAAGACAACAAAATCAAAGCTCTTATATCCAAAGCCTCCAAGAACTGGCCTCAGGCCATGGAAGAGCTCAAAAAGGATTTTGAAAATCAAGTAAGATAGGTGGAGGAAAAATTGGGAAGAGAAATGAGAGTGATGCAACAAAATAATGAAAAAAGAGTCAACAAGGTGGTAAAGGAGATACACAAAAAAATACTGAATAACACCTTAAAAATAGACTAGGTCAAATGGTAAAAGAGATCCAAAAGCTCACTGAAGAAAATAATTCCTTAAAAATTAGAATGGAGGCAATGGAAGCTAATGACTTTATGAGAAATCAAGAATTCATAAAACAAAACCAAAAGAATGGAAAAATAGAAGATAATGTGAAATATCTCATTGGAAAAATAACTGATCTGGAAAACAGATCCAGCAGAGATAATTTAAAAATTATTGGACTACCTGAAAGTCATTATTAAAAAAAAGAGCCTAGACATCATCTTTCAAGAAATTATCAAGGAAAACTGCCCTGATATTCTAGAAACAGAGGATAAAATAGGAACTGAAAGAATCCACTGATCACCTCCTGAAAGAAATCCCAAACTGAAAACTGCCAGGAATATTTTAGCCAAATTCCAGCGTTCTCATGTTGAGGAGAAAATATTGCAAGCAGATAGAAAGAAACAATTCAAATATCATGGAATCACAATTAGGATAACAAAAGATTTAGCAGCTTCTACATTAAGGATCAGGGGGCTTGGAATGTGGTATTTTGGAGGGCAAAGGAACTAGGATTAAAACCAAGAATCACCCACCCAGCAAAACTGAGTATAATCCTTCAGGGGAAAAAATGGATATTCAATGAGATAGATGAATTTCAAGCATTCTTGAGAAAAGACCAGAGCTAAATAGAAAATCTGACTTTTCAAATACAAGACTCAAGAGAAGCATGAAAAGGTAAACAGGAAACAGAAATCATAAGGGACTTATTAAAGTTAAACTGTTTATATTCCTACATGGAAAGATGATATTTGTAACTCATAAGACCTTTCTCATTATTAGGGTAGTTAGAAGAAATATATATAGACAGAAGGCACAGGTATGAGTTGAATATGAAGGGATAATATCTAAAAAATAAAATTAAGGAGTAAGAGGAATGTACTGGGAGAAAGGAACAGGTAGAATGGGGTCAATTATCTCGCATAAAAGAGGCAAGAAAAAGCTTTTACAGTGGAGGAGAAGAGGGGGGAGTGAGTGAGCCTTACTCTCATCTCAAAGAGGGAATAACATACACACTCAATTGGGTAAAGAAATCTATCTTACCCTACAGGAAAGTAGGCAGGGAAAGGGGATAAGAGAAGAGAAGGCAGATTGGGGGAGGGGAAGTCAAAAGCAAAACACTTTTAAGGAGGGACTGGGTGAAAGGAAAGAATAGAATAGAATAAACAGGAGGGGAATTAGGATGGAGGGAAATATAGTTAGTCTTCCACAATATGACTATGATGGAAGTGTTTTGCATGACTATACATGTATAACCGATATGGAATTTCTTGCCTTCTCAACTGAGGGGGTGGGGAGGGAGGAAAGGAGAGAATTTGAACTCAAAGTTTTAAAAGTGAATGTTAAAATTGTTTTTACATGTAACTGGGAAAAATAAAATACTAGCAAAAAAAGAAAATTAGAAGTTGAGTCTATAAAAACTCTGAGTACAATTTTTCCCCCACTATACCAACCTGTCCAATAGTGTGTTTGGCATATACCAGACACTGACCAGATATGTGGTAATAAATGACTAAAATTGCTGAAAAAAAAAAAAAAAAGAAGAGAGTGTCAAGGAGAAGAGGGTGATTAACAATACTGAAGACTGGAGAGAGATCAAGAAGACTGAAGGTTAATAAAAAGCTATTGGATTTGACAATCAGGAGATCACTGGTGACTTTGAAGAGAGAGTTTCAGTGAAATGATGAGGCTGGATTGTAGGGAGGTTGAGAACAGATTAAGAGAAGTGAAGGCACCTATTGTAGACAGCCTTCTCCAAGAGTTTAGCCACAAAAGGTAGAAGAGATAAAAGACAATATGTTAGAGGGGACGGAAAAGTCAAGTGAGGGTTTTTGTTTTTTTTTCAGCACTGGGGAGACATGGCACAAACATCTGTAGGCAGCAGGAAAGAAGCCAGTAGGGAGAAACTGAAGAGGGAAAGTGAAGATGACAGAAGGGGCAACCTGTTGCAGGAAACAGGATGGAATGGGATTGCTTGTACAAGTAAAGTCCAGGTATGTGACTTATATTCTAGGAAGTTAACATTTGATCTCTTTGTGTAAAGGCTTTTAATCAGTTCTCAAAACTTATTTTGGCTCTTGAGTATGTCCAGTACCTATATGCAAGGAATGATTTGTGGCCTTTAGTAGGAAAGTACAAGGAAGAATGAAATAGATAAACGGAGAAAATTCTCCTTTTTCCTGTGATTTCCTTTCTCGTTTTAAAAATGAGGTAAAATCCACATGGAAGCAATTCATGATAAAGAGAGTTGTATAAATAAATACATTAGGGTGTTATATATTTGTAGTTTAACAACTATCAAGAGCCAGTGTAGAGTATCAGGAAAAAAAGCACTGGGTTAAAAATAAAAAACCCAGCTGAGTTCAAGCATTTATGACATGGCCATGGGCAATTCACTTTAAGTCTCTGATCCTTGGTTTCCTCACCCATAAAATGAGAATTATGATTCTTCTACTATCTATCTCATAGAGTTGTTGTGAGGAAAGTATTTTGTAAACTATCAATGCTCCAAATGGAGAAATTACAAGAAAATTATAGCAAATGTGTGACTTTAATTTGCAAAAAAAAGGAGTTTGAATTAACACAAAGATAACAATTAAACTTGCTACTGAACAAGTAGATCCACAAAATGTTAAGAGTTGGAAGAGACCTCAGATATTATTTTGTCTAACCCCTTCATTTTACATATGAGGAAATCGAAACTTTTACAAACTTTCACCTTTGCAACATCTGTCAAATATGCCCCCTTCTTTCCTGACACTGTCACCACTCCTGGACTATTGCATTAGTCTAATGGTGGGTCTGCCTGCCTTAAGTTTCTCACCACTCCAATTTGTCCTTCATTCAGCCACCAAAGTAATTTTCCTAAAGCACAGGTCCAACCATGTCAAGCCCCCAACACTCCCCTCACCAATCTCCCAACATACACACTCAATAAATTGTAGTGGCTCCCTATTGCTTCCAGGAGCAAATACAAAATGCTCTGTTTGGAATTCAAAGCCCTTCATAACCTAGCCCCCTCCTGCCTTTGCAGTCTTCTTATATCTTACTACCCCCACCCACATACACTCTTCAATCCAATGACACCAGCCTCCTGTGTTCCATGAACAAGAAACTCCATCTCTTGGCTCCAGGCATTGTCTTTGGCTGTCCCCCATGCCTGGAATACTCTCCCTCCTCTGCCCCAACTACTGACCTCTCTGGCTTCCTTTAAATTCCAAATCAAAACCTTGTTTCCTACAGAAAGCCTTCCTGAATCCCTTTTAATTCCATATGTTAATTATTTCCTATTTATCTTGTATACAGCTTGTATATATTTGTTGACAAGTTGTCTCTCCCAGTAGATTGTAAGCTCTTTGAGGGTAGGGACTGTCATTTGCCTCTTGTTGTATTCCTAATGCTTAGCATAGTGACTGGCCCATAGTAGGTGCTTAATAAATGTTTATTGATTGATTGAAGAAGCTCAGAGATGTAAAGTGATTTATCCAAGATTACACAGTGACACAGCCAGGACTTAAATCCTTTATCTCCTGATTCCCAGGTCAGTGCTCTTTCCACTATACCAAGTACAAGAAGATATTGTTAATGAGCAACTCGTTGTTATAGAATAGAAACAGAAATGATAACTTATGATTCCTAAAATTACCAAATCAATATTTTTAATTATGTATTTTAATGTCATTCAACTATTTTAAAGCACCTCATCTGAATGAATGAAATGACAAGTGGCCCTACTTTGTGAGATACTAACATCTTAGTTTTACAGAAAGTAAAGTGAGGCAGAAAAAAATGACTAAAGTTTAGACAATAAGTTTGATGCAAATAAGAATATATAGCTCTCATTTTTTTTCTTAATAAAAATGGAACTCTTAATTGAAAATAAAACAGTATCTATAAAGAGCTACTGATTTTAAAGAAGTTGTTGGGAATCTTCATTTACATTAAAAATTTTTTTGTTGAAATGTTTTATTAATCTTTGAATTCTCCTTTATCTCTTCCCCCTTCTTCCTCCCCTCACCCTGGAAGCTTTCTCTTATAACAAATAATTTTTCATTTATATTTAACATAACTCAAACACACTGTATTTATCTATGGCTCTTCCTCATTATTATAACATACAAAAGTGTAACTTCTGTTTAGGAAAAATTCTTGGTTTCTTCAGAGAAGGATTGAAATCACAAAATCAAGGATTATGGACATAACTGGGAAACCAACACAAAATTCTTCAATAACAGAAATTCAGCTTTTGGAAAAAGTTAGGAAATAGGTAATTATTTCAGAATAATATTTTGGATATTTTTCTTGTATTTACAAGTTCTGGGCTGGACTACTTAAGTTTATTTGTAAATGAACTTAATGTTTAACAGTTAAAATACTATTCATATTATGACTAGGTAATTTAAAGACAATTTTTCTCTTACAAAACAATGGGATAAAAGGGACATACTCAGATTGGATTTTTTTCACTGGAGTACGCTGCAGGTAATATGGAATGGATGCTCTACAGACACACAAAAAAAATTGAAAATATTTAAACAAATACAGTTCTCTTTACAGTGATAAATAGTAAACAGTTTCCTTATGTATTAATCCAATCAACATTCATTTTAGTATATATTTAGTGATCGCTGACATGTCTTATTACTGTGCTAGATGCTACAGAAGATACTGTCTTTTCTTATAGTGTTTTGTTCCTTTACTTCTTTCAGGGAAATACCAGAAAAAATGAAGCTGTGATACAACTAATCTTCCTACCAGTCTTGGGCTACCAAAGGAGTAGAATAGATTCTGAGTTTTGAGGTAGTCATTCTGGTAAATGTTAAGATTATTGAGCTATGTCAATATTATCTAATTTCTACACTTCCAAAAAATATACACAAATTAATATTTCACTTTTTAAATTTTGGGTTAAATAGATGTAGAATACAAAATTTCCCCTCCATTCATAGAAAAATGTGTCTAGTCTTCATGCCTTTGCATTGGCTATATTTCATGCCTAAAATAAACTTTCTTCATTTCCAGCTCTTAGAAATACTAGCTTCCTTCAAAGCTCAGATTAAGCACTCCCTCATACCTCATGAAGCCTTTCCTTATCCTTCCTCCCCCATCTGGTACTACATCTCCTCATAAAAACTGCCTTGTATTTATGACATAAATTTGCATTTATATCATATGTACTGTGTATTTATTTATACATGTATACTGTTTCATCTAATAGAGTGTAAGTTTCTTGAGGGCAGGTACTATTTTGGTTTTGTCTTTTTATTTCCAGCACGTAGTAAAGTGCCTGGCACAGTACTTAATAAGTGATTACTGACTATCCGAATATAGAATTCTGTGAATACTTGATTGTCATGAACCTGAGAAATCAAGGGGGTATGATATACTCCCACTGCCCTGAACACACCATTTGGAGCTTCAAATGCATTTTTTTTTTGGGCAATTGGGGTTAAGTGATTTGCGCAGGGTCACACAGCTAGTAAGTGTCAAGTGTTTGGTCTGAGGCCACATTTGAACTCAGGTCCTCCTGACTTCAGGGCCAGTGCTCTATCCACTGCGCCACCTAGCTGCTCCTTCAAATGCATCTTTTCTAACTGATTTGAAAACTCTCTCATCATCACCTGGTAGTCAACCTTCTGGTGAAAATTTACGGACAGCCAAACAGTTACTGGATGGATACCTGAAGCTTAGTGTGCCCTGCTTGAGTTTGTACTCTATTAGGATTGTCTTGAAGAACCCAGGGTCACCTATATTTCATGATAGAACATCATGATAGGTGAGAGTAAGAGCCATCTTTGCATTTGTAAGAAAAAAAATCTATCACAATATTTTAAAAGAGAGCCATATAAGGTATGTGTAATTTTCTTCCCTCAACTTTAGCCTCCAACTTGCTTTTCATTTAGATGCTGTGACTAAGGATAACACAGAAATATATGACAAATTTAAACCTACTAAATGTTAAAAGCAGAGAGAATGAGTACAATAACAACATGTCATCATGATCTATGGGGAGAGAGTTCTGGGTGTCTTAGCATGTACTACATTTGAAGCCATAAATATTACTTCTCAAATGGGGAGTTTATCATATGGAGAACACCACTTTTACAAACTGTATTTAGATCATTTGGATATCTTAGGAAGTTGAAAATTGGTAATTGACTCTAAAATGTTATAGACAAATAGTCTACTTTATTAGAATAATAATGGAATGAGAGGTAGTATGGCATAGTGGACCAGGAGCTGACCATAGAGCCTGAGTTCAAGTCTGGCCTCTAACATACTGTGGCGATGTCATCTATGTACAATTGTAGGGCTTTAGGAATCTCTCTGTGACTTCAATTGAAGAGAAGGAGCCAGTCTACTTTGGTAGATGAAATTTCCTCATCTGAGAGTTTACTATATCAATGAAATTGCAGGTCTAGTCCCCGTCCTATCCTTAATAATGGAATGCACTAATGTTCTGTTTATTTCAGACAGTGCTTTGATCCTAATAGGTGCTTTACAAATATTTGTTGAACTGAATTTTTCCTTCATTAATGAATTAGGTTATACAAAATGTACTAAAATATTTCATTTATATAAAGCTCATAATCATCAATTAAATTTTTACTGATCATTTTATTTTTGTACAATGGCTAGTTTCATTAAAATAGCACATTAAAATGAAATTTTACTGTGTCAGAATGTGCTTCTAGACAAGGGAATTTATAATGATATGTGATGACAATATTTAATAAGTCTTAAAGCTTAAGAGAAGATAAAATATGAAGATGTAGAATAAGTGAAATTATTCTGAAAACTTTACCTTGATAATGGGTAGTGAAGAACATCTTCTTTAACTTTCTCCCAGGCCAAGTTACCCTGGAAGTTCTGGGGAGAAATAATTTTTTCCTTCATTCTATATGTTCTCCAATTGGATGTCTTGGGCTGTAATGAAAGAATAAATCTTTACTGTTTTAATGATTTATAACTAAAAAAAATTACATAAAAATAAATTACAAAAAATCAAGGAAGACAAACAGAAATTTATAATGGATAAGGGTTACTGATAAGATAATTCTATCTTCCAACAAATTAAGACAGATATTAAGCATTTAACTAATACAAATAGGACAAAATGATGTTTTTTCTTACTGTGCAACCTTAATGAAAGCTCAGATAACATTTTAAATAATATTAAGAAAGGGTCCCAAAAGGCATAAAATCAGATTTGAACTTGAAAGGACAATCTGTTCCTCAAACCCAGAAAAACTTTGGGGACCAGGCTGGTTATAAGAATAGTTCACCTTATATCACCCATAGAGATGTGTATTCTGAAATAGGAAGATACAACATTAGTATTGAGTTCATTATACTTTTTGGCTTTTTTATGCTATTAACTTGGAGCCACAGAGCTCCATAATAAATCACAATGGTGCTGCTGTAAAGAGGGGGAGGGAAGAAGTAGAAATCATCTGCATAATCATTATGACAATTCAATTATATTAGTGCTTTCTATTAGATATTAAGTGTACCATCTCATTAATGGAAAATGGCCCTTTGTGCTTTCACTCCTTTTTAGGTAAACACCAGAAGAAATGAAAACATGATACAGCTAATCCTCTGTGCCTAAGAGTCTTAGGTTACCAAGTGAGTAGAAGGGAGTAATTGGATGGTCTCAATTCATTGTCCAATTCTGAGTTCATTTAATGAGTTGATCAATTTTCTCAAACAGTAAGTTTGAATTTTAAAACAGCAGGCTATTTTATACAAGATATATTATATACAAGATAGGAAAGATATGAAAAACTTATAGTGGTAGTAGAAACTCCTTTAATAAAACATAAATATACAGAATGTGACAGACAATTACCTAGGACCTGTCAAACCTGATGACTTCTACACACTTCTGGGGATTTGTGTGATCACAAATTACACTGTCAAAAGAAATCTAGAAAGCACTGATAAGGATTATGAAGTCCTACATTAGAAATTGAGGGTGTTAGGGATACAGATAGTTGTTTCCTCTGCAAACTCCAGGCATTACATACTCCTGTACTTTCCTAGACCATATCTCCCCACTCACATGACCACTATAGCTGCCAACTTGATACTCCTACAGCACAGGCTATATATGATATTTCCTTTTGCTCTTCCTCCTTACCTCTACCTTCTGAAATCTCTAGTTACTTTCAAGGTTCAGTTCACAAGCCACCTCCTACTGAAGACCATTCTTGAAACTCAACTTGTTATTATTCTCTCCCTAAAAATAAATTTGCATTCACCTTGTATTAAATATTTATATATTGAGCTGTGTACATACTCTTTTCCTCTTGTAGAATATAAGCTCCTTGAGGGCAGGAACTTCATTTTATCTGTCTCCTAGCATTTAGCAATCAGCAAGTATCTAATAAATATTTGTTGAATAGACAAGAACTGTTTAGAAGAAAAGGCAAATTCATAAAGTGATTAACTGGTTAAAAAGTCAAGTACCTAAGGATGGGATTTGGATTGCTAGTACTTGGTTTAAAACACAGGCCATTGATAAGGAATGGGGAGAGTACCTAATAAAGGCTACTAAAATATATATTTCCCTGGAATCTTGAAAATCTAATCAAAAGGGTTTTAAAATTAAAAAAAAAAAACCAAAACCAAAAAACCAAACAAACAGATCAAAGGGCAACCAAACTGTGCATATCCTTTGATCCAGCAATATCACAACTAGATCTGTATCCCAAAGAGATCATAAAAAGGGGGAAACGACCTAGACGTGCAAAAATATTTAAAGCAGCCCTTTTCATGGGGGAAAATATTGGAAAGTGAAGGGATGCCCATAAACTAGGGGATAGCTGAACAAGCTGTGGTATATGAATGTCATGGAATTAGACTATTGTCCCTTAAGAAATGATGAACAGGCAGATCTCAGAAAAACCTGGAAAGACTTGTATAAACTGATGCAAAGTGAAATGAACAGAACCAGGAAAATACTGTACACAGTATCCACAATACTGTGTGATGATCAACTATGAGCGACTTTGCTATACTCAGCTACACAATGATCCAAAACAAGTACAAAGGACTCATGATGGAAAATGCTATCCACATCCAGATAATGAATGATAGATTCTAAATGCAGATCAAAACATACTTTTTTCACCTACTTTTTTTTCCATGTTTTTTCCCCCTTGTGATGTTTCTTCTTTCACAACTGTGACTAATATGGAAATACATTTTACATAACGGCACATATATAACCTACATCAAATTGTCTACCATTTTAAAACAAGGGGAGAAGAGGAATGAAGGGAGAAAAATTTGGAACTCAAAATCTTGTAAAAATGAATGCTAAAAATTGTCTTGATATATAATTGGGAAAAAATAAAATACTGTTTAAAAAATTAAAAGTGCCTATGTATATCTATATAGAGTTAGATTCCATAGAAAGTGGCTAAAGTATAGGAAAAAAGTAGAGATGTTCAGAAATTCACAGGTACCTAAATTCAAGAAAGCAATATAAGACCCATGGCCAAATGCACAAAGCATCAAGATGAACTAGAGATCATACCTCAAGGAGGCAAATTTTTCCTTAAAGGTAGGTGGAATAGGACTCATGAATAAAATAAAATTGAATATTGCAAGGAAAGTAAACCTTATTCAAAAGGAGAAGGATTTAGAGGTAGTTGAATGGCCAAATCCAAAGAGAAGCTAATGGTGCAATTGTCAACTTAGGAAGCGGTATCTCTAGTGGAATGCTTCCATCCTCAGGGATGTATCCTTGGCTATGGGATATTTAAATTTTTTTTATCAATGATCTGGATAGTACTTATCAATTTTTTCAGATAATATAAACTTGAAGGGTTAGTTAACATACTGGATGACCAAATCAGGTTCCAGAATAAATTCAAAAGGTTTGAATTTTTGGCTAAATCTAGTATGATGAAACAGTGGAAATAGATGTAAAGTCTTATACTTGGGTTAAAAAAATCAATTTCATTAAGTACAAGATGGGGAAAGTATAGATAGATTACACTTCCTATGAAAATCATTTGGCAGTTTTAGTTGACTTCCAGCTCAATATAAATCAACAGGGCTATATGCCAACTGGGAAAACATACTAATGCACCCTTAGGCTGTATTAAGAGAAGCACAACATCCAAAATAATAGAGGCGACAGTCCTGCTGTAATCTTTCCTGATCAGAACACATCTGTAGTTGTGTTTGGTTCTAGGCACCACACACTTTAGGAGGGCATTGAAAAGTTATAGAGTGTGCCAAAGAGGCGCACAATGTGAAGAGTTTGGAGGTCATGCCATATGAGGATCAAATAAAGGAAGTGAGGATGTTTGGCCTGAATAAAAGACTTAGGGGTAATTTGTATGTTACAGTTGTTTTTAAGTATTTGAAGGGATGTGATATGAAACAGGGATTAGATTTGTTCAATTTTACCCCAGAAACAAAAATTAGGAGCAATGGATGAAAAGTGGGGAGTGGTAGATTTCAGCTCAATATAAGGAAAAACCTCTTCACAATTAGAGCTATCTAAAACTGGACCACGCTGCTATTAGAAGTGGTGGGTTCTCGCTCCCTAGAGGTCTCCAAGCAAAGACTGAATATCACTTGTTGGACATGCTGCAGAGGGGATTCTCATTCAGATATAGTTTAGACCAGATGGCTTCAAGAGTTCCTTGAACTCAGATTCTGTGATAAAAGCAAAGGAGATATAGATGGTTTAAGGGCAAAATTCTTAGCTAATTTTTAAACTTAATTCTACTTGGTTCCTTTGCAAACATAATTCTAAACACATTGGTATCAATTAAATGTAATATGTGACACACATTCTATAACCCAAATGCAGAAAAAATTAGCTTTTAAACAATCAGATAAAATTAGCTTATAAATGATCATCTGAACTTGTGTAGCATCCACCTGGCTAGTCACAGGAACATTTATTTGCAGATAGTTCAGTATTTTGGCCATAATATACACACTTAGGCATGCATCACTTTGTCAATACTTGAGTGAATCTCCGATTTCCTCAATGAGTGATTTCTCCATTACTGCAGACTGGATTCATGTACATTGTTACATACATCACAATCTTCAAGGTTCTACTAAAAGTACAGATTACCGGTTGTTCTACATTTTCCAGTCTCCATTTTAGCAGGTTCATATCAATGTATCTATAACTAAAATATAAGAATAATAAGACCTTTTATATTTACCTCATTTATGATCACTTCTTCTGAATTTATATTGTTCAACTCAGCTGACACAAAATGAGTTTTAAAACTGTAATATTTCAAAAGACATATTTATTAGCAGAAATTGCAATAAAGATAAAATTTGTGTAGAAGTAGTACATGTAACTATAAAGATATGTATGGCAACATGTTTAAATGAAATGTCACTTTCAATAATACAGTCAACCTGTTATTAGGGAACAATATCTAGTCTGAGGTTTAAACATGCCTCTGGCCAGAACTTGGTCAGATTTCACTTCTCATGACTATCACTAAAGATGGCTGGTTAGGAAACCAGTGAACTTAAGATTTTTAATTTGAGCATTTTTGCTTTATCTATTTTTGAATCTCATCATTACTAAAAATCAAAAACTCCAGAAAAGGCACACAGAGTTTTTCTTTCTCTATCTCCAGCTTCTCATCCATAAAATAGGATTAATAAGACAGGTACTACTTATCTAATATTGTTGTTAGAGGAAAATATTTTGTAAGTTTTAAAAGCATTATATAAATCAAAGATATCCCAGACTCATCTTGGCATCAATTCCATAATTCATTTATTTAATATCAATGAAATTTCTATGCATTTAGAGTAGAATTCATGTAAATTTATTTGTACTACTTAAGATGACCACTGAATTGAAAGATCAAAAAAATTTCTAAATTTCTTATTATTTTTATTAAAAAAACTCCTCAATTTTATGTAAGCATAACAGAAGAAGAAAAATCAGGGTGGTATAGGAGAAAAAACTCTAGCTCTGGAGAAAGAGGATCTGTGGTCAAATCCTGCTTGTCACTTACTACTTGTGAAACCCAGGGTATGTCACTTAACCTCTCTTGAGTTTTGTTCTTTTCATTTGTAAAATCAAAGTGTTAGACTTTGCCTGTGGGGTCCCTTCCAGTTCTAAATCTATACTCCTATGTTCCTTTTTTGAATTCAGCAACAGCTTTCTTCACATATCCTTTGTCAAAACAATCTCACTCTCTTAAACATAATAAGCAAAAAATAAAATGCATGACATATTAGTTAGCCTGTAAGTAAAGTAACAGTCCTATTCTCCATAACAGTATCATAATGGAGTTACTACTCTATTATATATTAGAATTGTAAGAAAACACAGAAAGAATTATATTCCTTCACTCTATAAACTCAAAGTATTTTATTTAGAGCTGGATGGGACCCCGTTTGAGGTCCTGTGGTTTCACCTCCACATTTTACATATGAGTAAACAGAGGTACAGAGAATGAGGGAGTTGCCCCAAAGTCACTCAGCCAGTACCTGGAAGAACTAGCAACTGAACCCCAGTCTTCTACCTCTAGATCTGGGGTTCTTTTCACTTTCCTATACTAACTCTAGAACACTCAGAGTGACTCCTGGAGAGGTATACAACTGTCTTGAATCACAAGAAGATCACTTAGGAAACTATTGTCACAATTTAGTTCACTGATGATCCAATGTAACCTGAAGGATTTTTTTCTTCCTATGTTAGAAGAATTTGCTGGATAAGTGACATCTGTGGGGGGAAATTTAAGTATTCATCAAATGACTAACCACGGAAGAAAAGAAAATATCTGAAGAGTTCTCTGTTTTATTTTAATCACTCCATCTTACTGTACTCATAACTACTGAATGAATATGACATCACAGGGATGACTTGGAAAAAATACATAATTTTTTTTCAATGCACAGATTCTGTTGCTACCCCTAGTTAGGCCTGAAACAATGACCTAATCCAGGAGTGAGGAACCTGAGGCCTTGAGGCCTTATGTGGCCTTCTAGGTCCTCAAGTACAGCCCTTTGACTGAATACAAACTTCACAGAACAAATTGCCTTAATAAAAGGATTTGTTCTGTAAAACTTGGACTCAGTCAAAAGGCTGCACCCAAGGACCTAGAAGGCTACATGTGGCATTAAGGCCACAGGTTCTCCACTCTTGGCCTAAACAATTAATGTTTATAAAGGACCTGATGTAACAGTCAATTGATTAAAACATTTCCTCTCATTTAGCCTAACACTTATTAGAGTTTTTAATGATGCACATACAAGTTCCAATCCTATCATCCCCACCCCAACCAAAAGACTGCTTAGACACTTGTGCTATTTAAAAAATGCCTGATCTAAAAAAAAAAAAATAATATCTTAATTGGTAACATCCTAAACTAATCAATCATTATTACTAAATATGTTCAATACCTGCTTAAGTCAGTCTGGGTTTCTGCCTCAATCAATTGATCGTGGGTGCTCTTTTTTCTTTTAGCTGGTGTATAATATCGATATTGAGAAAGGAAAGATTTTGCTTCTGTTTTTAAAGTGCGAGGAGTAAACGGCAGCTGCTTGTTAGTAAAGCGTGTAGAATGCTTCTCTAGGAGATCTCCGCTAGGAGCTTTTGAAGTAAATAACTGAAACCTCCGTGGATTTTTGGTACTCTTACCACTACCATTAGAGGCATTATATAAGGGTCCAGAAAATTGTCTTCGGGGATTTGATACACCTGAGGTACTATAGGTCTTTCGAGTTTCATTTTTGACAGTTTTTTCAAGATTAGAAAAATCTATAAATTGTTTGTCTGGTGCAGGTGGTAACGATTTTGAAAAAGATGGAAATTCATTTTCTTCCTCAGTTTCTTCATCCTTTTCTTGTGACTCCTCTGAAAGCTGAAAACAAAAATAGTATTATATTACTAAATAATCAGCAACTTTTCAGAAAACGCAATTATAACCACAAAAATACATTGCCATTATCTATTCTTGCGTGCCTGGTTCAATTTTATCTCCCATACTTCAATTTGTTTCAAACTGCAGACAGTGGTTTGTTAAGTTTCTTTGAGGCAAGGGAAATGTCATATTTCTTTGGTAACATCAACAATATCTGTTGGATACTGTGTTAGAAACCTGAGTACAATGTAATTATAAGGGGCCTAATTTCATTATTTTGAGCATTCCTTCCACCAGTATAGATAACAATACCTATAGGCCATAATAAATGGTTTTCATGAGTTGCTGTAGCTGAAAAAATTCATTACCTGTTGGCCAAATTTCTGGAGTTGAATCTCTCTAAATTTTGTTGTCTGATCTCAAACAATAGACTTTCAGATCATAGATATAGAGTTTGAAGTGACTATGGAATCTAATTTAATTCAAATCTCTTTTTTTGTAGATGAGGATGCTGAGGTTGTGACTTGCCCAAGGTCATATAGGCAGTGAGTGCAGAGCTACGATTTGAATTCCGAAGTCAGCACTTTGTGTAGTTTGCAGAGGATATCAGACCTTATGTTTTGCTTATAGTCTTTAGGAACCCATGTCCACAACATGATAAGGACCTGGAGGTTAGGACATCACTACAGAAAGACTGGTATTATGAAATCTAAATGTATTACTAGTACTACTGAAAATAAGCTCCACATATCCAATTAGAAAGGTCTGAATTAAAGCAGCAACTATAATTGTGTGTCTGGAGTTATAGAATCTAGCTAAAGGAAATGTTACATATGATCATGCTTTCCTGAGTAACAAGCTGGAAACATAAAATATTAGGATAATTACTGGAATCGAAGATGTGCTTCATCATTAACCATCATTGTGGATAATGAGCCAGCATGAGTTATGGTATTGATCAAAATACAGGATGTCTCTGAATATAGGCTACATAGTCTAAAAGGAAATAGCATTTGAAAAGAAAAAAACAGCATAAAATTACAAAAAAATCAAACCAATTGTTGGCAGTATTCAAGAGTTGTATAATATAGATTTTGGCAGGGAAGGATGGAGAAATTTGAATAAATATGGTACACAATAATTGTATTTGTGTATGATCTCAATCATTCTAGCAAGATAAAAAGTCACATAAGGCTTGGGGCTGATTAAAACACTTCCCTAAGTATTCCACAAAAAACAAGCCTGAAATTATGGGCACCTAATGACCATCTATTTCATCAGGGGCTGGCCACCCTTCTCAGAATAAGAATCTGACATGCCTAGAACAGTAATGGTATACAATGTAAACACTCAAATACTTGAATTACTCACATATCTTACCAAATTGCGAATCATAAATTCAAATGACTACAAAACCAAATATTGGTTACCCAAAGATTTAAGCTCTAAAACTGACTGGCTCATAAGTATATTAAATTGTTTTCAGTTATATATAAACTTCTGATGAAACATATTTTAAAAATATAATAACATATAATACACTTAATGCTTATAATATAATATATATTGCACATGTAATGCGTATTATAATAATTAACTTCGTTCTTAATATTGATTACAATTATAACTTTCCTTTTGGAAACAAAAAGAATGATTGATAAGATATTTCTATTAGTCAGCAATATGGTTCTATATTGACCCTTCTAGTATTCCCCTCTCTTTGGGATGGGGCTGCCATCAGTTTTCCTTGAAGGGAGTTAAAGCACTGGCTACCCCATTAACCTTCCCTGAAGACCATAGAAAAATCTGCACCTTCTTGCCACAACTTCTGGTTAAAAAATTCTACTCTGGAGGATGAATTTATGATTCTGCAAGAGGAAGTGCATCAATTGTTGGAAAAGTCAGTTGACAGGCATCTATTATGCACTTACTATGTAAGAGGCACTGTGCTAAGAGCTGAAAATAGAAAGGCAAAAAACGTCCTTGCTGTCAAGCAGCATACATTATAATGGAGGAGACAACATATAAATAACTACATACATATAAAATATAAAAACAACTAGTTCACTCCAATCCAGATTAGAATCTATCTTGTTTGTGAAGGTTCTTTTGCATATTTCATTATAAAACACTCCACCATTAAAAAGTCTTACTTAACATGTAGTATTAATCTTTCACATTTTAAGCCCATTTCTTCTCTCTGTACCCTTCATACAGATAATGACAGAGACTACACTTGTATTATTGAATAATTTCTATTAACATCACTGAGCAACACATAGGACTTCCAAAATTATGTTTGTAAATTATTAAAATTTTCATGGTACACGAATTATTTCTTGAATACAAGTTGGGTACTTTTGTTAACTAGTACATTGAAAAATAAATTTACCAGTCTTACTAAATGGTGTTCTATTGACTCAATATCTGATACAGAAGTACTAGTACATGTGGAATAACTTTATCACTGGTAGAAACAGTTAAATACATTTATAGTTTTTATATATCCTATCAGTTATTATTTATTTCCTCCTATGAATAAACAGAAATGCAAGTTAACTGACTTGCCAAGTAATAGAAAAATACTTAAAAGCAGGGTAAGATAAAGATAGTCTCTTGATTATGACACAAAGAGGAACTGGTTGAAAAAGTAGACATAAAGGAACCTTTGTTGAAAGTTATTTCTCCATTATAAAGTTTGGAGTAAAGAAAAAAAGATGTACATAGTTACAGGCAACCTAAATTTTGCAGAGCGTACTGAAAGGGTTCAGAGAATCCAATGGCCTAATATTTTGAAAGTGAAGTCAAGCCAAGAGAGATGTGAGGGCTCAAGAATAAAATTTCAAAGACAGAAGCAGAAATTTTTCCAGTGAGTGGGAATAAAGGGGGTGAGATAAGAGGTAAAGAGAACAATGTGATGCACATGGAACTTATTTTATAAACTTACGTTTTTAAAAGACATGTTTAGAAGATAGAAACAAGGGCAAGTAATGAATGGCTACAACAGAGTAGATTGGTCCTATAAGAAGAGTACATGGAAGACTAAAGCTTAGAATGCTGAGGCTAGTTATAAATGTTAAGGACAACAAAAAGGTTTGATTGTGGTGGATGTGCAAGAGAAGGATCAGACAAGGGATAGGACTGCAAGCTGGAACGATGGGATACGGATAACAGATTACTATGAAAGGCCAAACTATTCAAGTCCTATTTGTTTTCTTTTCCAAGGAGAATGATCTTTAACTGGGAAGTACAGAACAAAAATGGTAAGGCAGGAATAAAAACCCAGGATCAGTGAGGAGACAATCAGCAAAGCTAACTCCCCTCAATGAGTTGAAGTCATCAGGCCTAGATGGACTACCCTAGGATACTGAAAAAACTGGCAGATGTGACTGCTGAGCTACTGTTGATGATTTTTGAAAGACCTTGCAGAATGGGTAAAACACTACTGGACTACTGGACTGAAGGAGGGCATGTGTCTCCCCCAAAGAATGAAAATTGAAATTGTGAACAACAGACCAGTTAGTTTAGTTTCAATTCATGGCAAAATTCTAGAATGTGCTATTATGGGGAGAATTAGTGAACGTCTAGAAAAAGTAGTCATCACAAAGACTCAGCATGGTTTCATTAAAAAAAAAAAGATTATGCCTTTTTCGACAACAGAACTGACTGGTCAGAGGAATATATGTAGATATTATATGCACAGATTTTAGCAAATAATTTAATAGTGTCTTGCTATTCTTACTGTGTAAGATGGAGAGGTATGGGCTAGAACAATAGTGTATTTAGAACTTGCTCAACGACTGAATAAAAAGTTATACTATAATCAATGGGTAATATCATGGAAGGAGGCCTCTAGTGCAATGTCCCAGGGATTTAGTCCCAGGGACTTTGTGCTCTTCAATGTTTCTGTCAGTTACTAAAATAAAGGAATAGGTGATAAGCTTGTTAGATTTGCAGATGATGTGATAACCAACATGACAGATGATATAGTTCAGATCCAAAAAGGTCTTGACAGGCTGAAACAATAGGACAAATCTAATAAGATGGAAGTTAATGGGCATAAATATAAAGATCTATGCCTGAGTTCCAAAAAGCGATTTTATTAATATCAGATAGGGAGATATGACTAAATAACGGTTCCCGAGGGAAATGATCTAGGTTTCAATGGACTACAAACTCAGTGTGTCTACAGTGTCGCATGACAGCCAAAAAAAAAAGCTTTTCAAAACCAAGTAGTAGTAGTTCCACTATAATCTGCCCCATCTGGAGTACTATGCTTAGTTCTTGTAGCCTCATTTTTGGAAAATCTTAGACAAGCTGGAGTGTGTTCTGAAAAAGGTGACTGTCATGGTGAGAAGACTGGAGAACATGACAGATGAGGTTCAGTTGAAAAAAAATCGAAACAAAACAGGGATGGTTAACCTAGAAAACAAAAGGCTTATGAGGGACATGACAGCAGTTTTCAATTATTGAAAGGGATGCCTTGTGGAAAAGGGATTAGACTTGTTCTTCTTGACCCTAGGGGGTGAAACAAGGGTAGAAGTGGAAGAGAGGTAGATTTGGATTTGATATAAAAAAAACTTTCTAATAATTAGAGCTATTTAGAAATGGGATGAGTTCTCCATAGTGGCTTCCCTTTATGAGAAGTCTTCAAGCAGAGACTGGATGAACCAGCTGTGATAGCCTTCCCTTTTTCACTCTCATATAAGAAGCTTGCCTTATGCTTTCCTGAGAAAATTGAAGCAATTCATTGTGAGTTTCCTTGTCTACATTTCTCTCTACCTCTGAATTTTCTGATGTCATCTTTATTGTCTCCTTCTTGACTCCAGTCTCTGATAATGAAGTAGCCCTTCTTCTCTCCAAGGCCATCCCTTCTACAAATATTTCTGATCTCTTCCCCTCTTGGCTTCTCTATCAGATCAATCCTACAACCATCCCTCCACTCTGCAATCTTCATCTTTCCCAATGTACTTGTTCCTTACGTACTGCCTACTAATGTCTCTCATGTTCTGAAAAAAAACAAAACAAAAACAAAAACAAAAACAAAACCACCCACCAAAAAACAAAACCCTCACTAGATCCTGGTTTAAGATTGGGAAAGGAGTACAACAAGGCTGCATATTGTCACCTTATTTATTTAATTTATATGCAGAGGACATCCAAAAGGCCAGGATGGATGACTCAAAAGTCAGAATTAAGGTTGCCAAGAGAAATATCAACAATATCAGATATGTAGATGATACCACTCTGATAACAGAAAATGAAGAATTAAGAACCTTTTGAAGAAGATGAAAGAGTAGAGTATAAAAGCTTGCTTGAAGTTTAATGTTAAAAAAAAACTAAGATCACGACAACTGGTCCCATCACTTTCATACAAATAGTGGAAGAAGAAATGGAAGCAGTGCAGTGTCAGATTTTATATTCTTGGGCTCAAAGATCACTGCAGATGGCAACTGCAGCCATGATCAACTTAACTTTACAACCATGGCACAATTAACTATTGAATCTATAACTTTCAGAAATGATGTAAAATGTCTAAAATAAAAATAAGCAGGGAAGGCATTTAACTATAAAATAAAATTATTAATGGCAGAATATTTTAAAACAATTTACATTGTTGTTTAATTTAAATCTTCACTAATTTCTAAAGCAAAGTTCATAACTTTGGGTTTTGTTACTTCATACTTTTCTCTTAAAATGCCTTTCAACTTACTGAGGTACAGTGAAGTGGAATAATGCATAGAGTGCTGGAGTTGGAGTCAGGACCAACTGAAAGATGCTTCAGACACAAGTGCAAGGCATTAACTTTTTTCAGTCAGTGTTTCCTCATCTGTAAAATGGATATAATAACAGCACCCACCTCACAGGGTTGTGAGGATCAAATGAGATACATAAATGTTTTGCCAATCTTAAAGGGCTCTATAATTATTAATTCTTCTTGTTCTAAAATATAATGAAAAAGAAACTGGACTTAAGAGGCAGGAGACCAGGGTTCTGGTCCTGGACTTGTCATTAATGAGATTTCATTTAACCTATTTGGACTTCAGCTTCTTCATCTATAGAGAGGGATAATTATACTTGTACTATTTACTTGGTGGTGGTGTGAAAAAAGTACTTGAAAACCCTAGAGCAGTGTATAACACGAAAAGTGTTCATGCAGTTGCAAACTACAAAAAAAAAATGCAGCATAGACAGCTATTTATACTTTAGCATGTCTATGTTTACAGCACTTTATTCACTGAAATGCAAATCATAGTCACATTATATATTATACTTATTTTCTTAGTAGGAAGTATTGGGATTTTTTAAGACAAAGAAGATTTTTGGTAGATGAAACTTCTCGAATATAAACAGCCAGAGACCAAAGTTAATAAGTTACATAATAGTAAACTGCAGCATCTTTTCTGAGAATGAAGATCACACCTAACAGCTCAGGTTTACTTATATTTACTTACACTTATATGGCCAATTAAAAAAACACATGATGGGATTTAAAAAATTATTCTGAACTTAATTAACACCAAAAAAGGAAGTTCGTTCTTTTTTTTTTTTTGTGAGGCAATCGGGGTTAAGTGACTTCCGCAAGGTCACATAGCTAGTACGTGTCAAGTGTTTGGTCTGAGGCCAGATTTGAACTCAGGTCCTCCTGACTTCAGGGCCGGTGCTCTATCCACTGCACCACCTAGCTGCCTGTAGGAAATTCTATATATGTGAAAATAATTTATATTAGTACACTTTGTTTTTTTAAATAAAAATATATAATTCAACATGTTACTTTCAAAGGTATCCTGTTTATTTATGTTTTCTTCTGAACTTCTTTCTATTTTCTTCTGTGATTTTTTTTAAAAAAAAGCTTCAATTCTCTTTTAAAAATTTTCTTTTTTCCTTTTATTTGGCAATACTGTCTCTACTTTCCCTCTTCCCCCCAAAATTCTCAAATCCTCAGTATATCACTACCTGGATGTCTAACATAAACAGCAAACACAGCATTTCCAAAACCAAGTTCACTGTATTTCCTAATAAACTTTCTCTTTTTCCTAATGTCATTATTTTTGTCTGTGGCGCTATCATTTACCCAGATGTCTACATTCATAACCTTGGGGTTATCTTTGACACTTTTTTCTCCTTCACCTCTTATATTCAATTATTTGCTAGGTCCTCTCAATTTAGTATCTCTAACATCTCTTAAATTCATCCTTCCTTCTCTATTCCTACTGCCATCTTAGTTACTACCCACCTAAAACACTCTAATAACCTCCTTACAGGTTTTTCCACCTTTATTTTTCCAGCCACATCATGGTTCATACTAAAATTCCACCTTTCATGGGAAGCCTTTCCTGATTCCTCTTAATTCTGATGACCTCTCTCTGTTGATTATTTACAACTTACCTTGTATCTAGTTTGTGGTACAGAGTTTTTTGCATGTTGTTGTCTCCCCATTAGATTGTGAGGTCCTTAAGAAAAGAGAATGTCTTTTTCCCCTCTCTTGTCTCTCTAGCACTTAGCCAAGCGCCTAGCACATAGCAGGTGCTTAATTAATGTTTACTGACTGGAATGAGCACCACTAAAATAAGCTCTTACATGTGTAGATCTAGTCATATCACTCCTCTTCTTAAAAATAGTCTGTGGTGGGGCAGCGAGGTGGCGCAGTGGGTAGAGCACTGGCTCTGGAGTCAAGAGGACCTGAGTTCAAATCCAGCCTCAGACCAAATACTTGACACTTACTAGCTATGTGATCCTGGGCAAGTCACTTAACCCCATTGCCTAGCCCACCAAAAATACATATATATTCTATGGTTCTGTAGTGCCTTTGGAGCCCAAATCAGCCTCCTCTGCTTGGTGTCCAAGAACCACCAAAATCTGACACTCTTTCAATCTCTTCTCAAATCACCTCTTCCTCACATGCTCTTCCCAGTGAACTCCCCACAAACAATTACTGAAACTTTCATGACTTTGCCTTTGCTCACGCTCTTGGTGTGATTTCCATGCCTAGAATATCCTCCTCCTCACTCTCTTAACCTGTTAATTCAGACGTTTGTGAGCAAAGGGAAGGAGATAGTAAAGGAGGAGAGATTATAGCTGTATGTGAGGCAGGATTACTATCGTAGCAAAATATTGAAAGACGTGAAAGTAGAGGGGATCAAGACCACAGGTGAAAGCACTAGCTTTGGCAAAGCAAATAGACACATAAAACTTCTGTAGTAAGGGTAGGCTGATGAAGCTCTAGTTGGATGACCTCAAACTTTAAAATGCAGGATGTGGAATGGTCTTATGAGAATAAGGTTGGAATGTTATGGTTCAAAAACAATAGCGGTCTGAAATAGACACAATGAACAATCGAGATAAGAAAACTAAGTGACCCCAAAATACCTAGCTAGCTATGGGCAGCTAGGTGGTGCAGTGATAGAGTGCTGGGCCTGAAGCCAGAAAGACTCATCTTCCTGAGTTCAAATCTAGCCTCAGACACTTACTGACTGTGCAACCCTAGGTAAGTCCCTTAACACTGTTTGCCTCAGTTCTTCATCTCAGGAAATGGCAAGCTACTCTAGTATTTTTGCCAAGAAAACCCCAAACAGAGACATGAGTTGGACACAACTGAAATAATTGAACAACAACAAAAATGTACTTCCCACAGAACATGACATTTTCATCTCTCTAAAGCAGAAACTAAAACAGAGAGCTAGGAATGGACCCCTGAGAGTAGACAGGATGTCTAAAGTGGAGTACAGTCAAGTACAAAATTAGTTAAGAATTAGAAAACAGAATTATTAGAAGGAACCTGAGAGATTCCAATCATCTGAGAAGTCCCTTTGTTTCTATCTTCATAAAATTTCTCCTCTATCCCCTTCCCTCATACCTCTACATCTCTTCTTTGAATGTTACTACTCAGGTACAGGCCCTCAAAACCTCATGTCTAGACTATTGCAATAGTTGGCTGGTTGGTCTGCCTGCCTTAAGACTCTCCCCACTCAAGTCCTTTCTCTATTTAGCTGTCAAAGTGATTTTTCTAAAGTTCAGGTCATACTGTGTCATTTCCCTACTCAATAAACTTCAGTTGCTCCTAATTGCCTCCAGGATCAAACAGAAAATCCTCTTCTTTTTTTTTTTTCATTATTACTATATACTCACTCTTTCACATCCCCTTGAAAATAAGCCTTCCTTTGTCATAAATAAGTCTAACCAAGCAAAACAAATTCATACATAAGCTGTATCTGAAAATGCATGCTTCATTCTGAGTCCATCAATTGTGCTAAGAGGTGGGAAGCATGCTTCATCATTAGTCTTCTGGAAGCATGACTGGTCATTGCACTGATCAGGTATCTAAAGTCTTTCAAAGCACCTTTCTATTATTATTGTCATTGTACATTCCTCTGGTTCTGCTCATTTTACTCTGCATTAATTCATAAAGTCTTCCCAGGTTTCTCTGAATCCATTCCTTTCATCATATCAATTATCCAATAATATTCCATTTCATTCATATGCCATAATTTATTTAGCCAATTACTAATTGATGGGCATCTATTCTGCTGCTATAAATATTCTTGTATACATGGCTCTTCTCCCTATGTGTTTGACATCTTTCAGATACATTATGCCTTATAGAAGTATCACTGGGTCAAAGGCCATGCAGAGTTTAGTTACATTTCAGTCAAGTTTCAATGTAGTGATATTCTTTCATTATCTATGGGGTCTTTAAACATTACCTGGTTTGCCTACTAGCCTTTTTAATGATGTCATTTTTACTATTGCCTTGTTGGAGATCATAATTGCCACTAGAGGGCTTCTGAATTAACCCTTAATAATAATAATAATAATAAATAATAATAAATAAATTCTGCTCCAACCCCTCATTTTAACTCTGTGTGAATATGTCAAGTTTAATTCTTGTAAATGACATATAATTGGATTCTGTTTTAAATCACTGCTATCCTCCTGCATTTTATGGGTGAGTTCATCCCATTTATATTCATGGTCATGACTGTTAATTTGGTTTTTCCCTTTATCATAATCTTTTATACCTTTTCCTCAGCTCCCCCCATTCTCTTGCCACATACTTCAATGAAAAAATGAGGCCATTCACTGAGTGTGGCGTGCTCCTAATTTTCCCTTCCTCCTCATCACACATTACACAGTGTCTTCTCCCATTATCAAGGCTTCACCACTGTATGGCCCTTCTCTTTGACAAGGTAAATACCTCCTATGTGTATATTTGATCCTACCTCCTCTCCTATCTTCCCTAGCAGATTATCCCTTTCATTATCTCCACTCTAATTTTCAATCTCTTCCTGTCTGCTCCTATGTAGGTTGCTTCTATGCTGCCTACAAATACACTCATGTCTCCTCATTCTTAAAGAAACCCTTACTTCATTCCTACCATCTCTGCTAGCCATCATCTTATAACTCTCCTCTCCTTTGCAGCTGAACTTGAGAAAGATATCTAAAATCAGTGCCTACATTTCCTTTCCTCCAACTCAGTTCTAAAACTCTGCAATCTGATTTCCATAACCAATGCTGTCTTAATTGATAAATTTAACAGTCTTTCTCAATCCTCATATTTCTTTATCTCTCTGCACCCTCCAAAACTGTTAATCATGCCCTTCTCCTGGATACTCTTTCCCCTCTAGATTTTCAACCACTGATCTCTTATGGTTCTACTCTCACCTGTCTCCTTTTCCGGATCTTCATCCAGGTCACATTTACTAACATGGGTGTCCTCTGAGGCCCTGTTCCGAGCCCTCTTCTCCCTCTATACTATCTCATTTGGTGATCTCATTAGCTTCCATAGGTTTAATTATCACCTCTCTGCAGATACTCTCAGACCTATATATACAGTCTCTCTCATGAGCTCCAGTCTTGCATCATCAATTGCCTTTTGGACATCTCTCAAAGTGGATATTTTGAAGGCATCTCATACTCAACATATCTAAAACAGTACCCATTAACTTTACCCCAAGGCCTTTCACTCTTCTGAACTTCCCTATTCACTGTAGAAGGCATCACCATCCTTCCAGTCACCCAGGCTTACAATATAGGTGTCATCCTTAACTCCTCACTCTCTCTCTCATTCCCCCATATCCAATCAATTGTGAAGTCTTGTCATTACTATCTGTCAAAATATCTCTTGTACATGTTCCCTTCTTTTCACTCACACAACCATCACCAGCAGGTTCTCATCACCTCAGGCCTAGATTCTTACAAAAGCCTGCTAGTTGGAATCCGTGTCTCAAGTGTTCCCTCATCTAGTTAATCCTCACCTCAGATGTCAAATTGACCCTCCTAAAGTACAAGTCTTACAGTATCACCTCCTGTCTCAATAAATCCCAGTGGTTCCTTATAGCCTCCAGGATCAAATGAAAAATCCTCTGCTTGGCTTCTAAAGCCCTTTACGACCTGGCCCCTTGCTACCTTTCCAAACTTCTAACACTTTAGTCCTCCATATGGACTCTAGGGTCCAGTTATACTGACCTCCTTACTGTTCTTCACACATGACACTCATTTCCAAGACTGGAAGGCTGTCTGTCCTCACCTTCCATCTTCCTTGGCTTCTTTCAATGCTCAGCTCAAAGTACACCCACATGCAAGACAGGTTTCCCAGTACCCTTCTCTTCCCTTACTTCTTCACCCCTCCAAGTACCTCCACCTCTGGGATTATCTCCCATTTACAACATATATACCTTGTGTGGACATAATTGCTTGCATATTGTAACCCCCATTAGAATGATGGCTCCTTGAGGGCAGTATCCTGCTTATCACAGTTCCTGACACAGAGTAAGCACTTAATAAATGTTTTTTAAATTAACTTCTACTATTTTTGTTGTCTCATGGAATCACTGAGTTCTGTATACTCCACTCCATTTTTTGAGCTCACTATTAAAGTTTTTTCTACTGTTCTAAATTATTTATTCTAATTTTTTCTCAAGTTTTTTTTTTTTGGTCACTTTCTTAGATTCCTTTAGCCATTTTTGGTGTCATTTTATACATGCTCCTTTTTTCTGAGTGTCTACTTATACTTCTTGTCTAAGACTTCTCTTAACCCATAGTATTTATTCACTAAATTTGGAGTTTTCTTCTGTTTCTTTATCTTTCCAATGCACAGCAAGCTATCCAATCAAACGCCCAGCTGCTAGAACAATGGCCCTGAAAGAAGAATTGGACATCAAAAATCATGGGAGTGGTGTAGAGGGGTACAGGGGCTAAAAAAGTATCCATCCAGGCCTGAACTTAGTTTTCAGCTGCTCCAAGAACACAGCAACATTTTTAGAGACAGATCCTGAAAGCTTAGGTTCAGGAAGAAACAGCTGTCAGCCATGGGAAATAGGATCCACCCTTGAGAGCTGGTCCTTTTAAGATATGGATGAGCTTTCCTAGCGCAGGGTTACCAAAGGAATTCCCTGTTAACTCCATTAGAAAGCCACACTTAGTAATAAATCTTCCTAAGCAATCTAAGCCTCCTTGGGAGTCATGATATATGCCTTTTCATACCCCAATCTTACTTCTGTTCACCTGCCTCTTCATTTCAATCCTAACCTTGGTTCATTCGGTCTGTACTACCAGTCCCACTCAGTAAAAGTGCCTGAATATTGCCTCCTCCAGGGGACAGTACATTCTTTAGATTTCTATTCCCCTAATCCCAGCCTTTTGATCTGGACACTTTCTCTCTATTAGACCATAAACCACCTTGAGGGTAGGAATTGTTGTTGCTTTTTCTTATATCCTCAGAATTTAGCACAGTGCCTGGCACATAAGTACTTAATATTTATTAAGCTTTCTGACTGACTGACTTTTCACCTCAATCACTCTGCTACTATATAACCTCTGATTAAAAATTATTCAGCTCTAATAACTTCCTATCTTGTTGCTAACCCTGGTCTAGCTAGGCTTTGTGACTACTTGGTTCTAACATCTTTCCTCCTAACCATACCATAGCCCATCCCTGAAGCTAGTATCAGGCTCTTCCCTGAAACACATTCCTGGCTTAAATGTAGCATTATTGTGAACAAACAAGGCAAATATTATATTAGTAGTTTACTATAAAAGCTAACATTTTCAAACAAAGTTTTAAAAGATGTTACCTTACCTTTAGACCCATGGATGAAAGTGGACTGGAACTAAATTTGTTACTTGTTTGTGTAGCGATTCTAGCTAATTTTAAATCCTTTTCACACTGTGCCAATTCTTTCTTAAGTTTCTCTCTTCGCTGCTGATCTGAATCTTAGGGAAGAATAAGAAAAAAATTTAAGAGACTGGTGCAAAGTAGAAGAGTACTTTGTGGGGGTGAGGGAAGAAGTAAGGCAGAGTGGATAGAACCCCAGGAAGACTTGGGTTCAAATTTCATCTCAGACATATATTGGCTATGACCCTGGACAAAACACTTAACCTCTTAGTGTTCTAAGCAACTAAGACCTTAAATTGCAGAAAAGGTGCTGAGTTGCATTTGAATAGGGAGCTTTCCTATATCAATTCCTTTACCAATTTCTTTACCTATACCAATCATAGGTCCTGTACCTGTCTCTATTCTTTCTGAAATATCATTGAAAACATTTTCCATTGAGTCCTCTATTATGCACATTAAGAATCTATGCATTTTTTGCAAATCCATATAAATGGATCCATGATCCAAAGACAATTTATAATACATAAGCTAAGGTTATTGAATAAGAAGCAGTGACCATAAATATTTAATTTATGGAAACCTGCAAAAAGACTATTTTGAGTAAATTATCTATTTACATATGAGGTAATAAAAAGTATAAGAGCATAAGAATATAATAATGAAGAAAGGCATTTATATTTACAAAGAAGAATAAAGATTCAATACTAAAAATAAAAAATTAGAAATAGCTATACAATCTTCTTTCTTTGTCATCCATTTGATAATTATTGAACAAGCTACCTGAAAGCATCCTACCTGAAAGCATCCTACCTGAAAGCATCACATCTCTCCAGTAGACTACTGACAGTTCTTGCTTTAAAATAATTTGACTGTTCTGCAGATCACTATGTAACGCAATTTTTATGTAATGTGAATTTGCCTCTACCTACTCACTTCATTTAGCCTATATAACAAAGGCATACATAAAATAATACCTTTATACAAGTCATAAAATATACTAAAATGTGGACATATTAAATACTATACCATGACAAACAGAATTAAGAAATTAAAGATAAAGTTAATGATAAAGTGTACATAGTACGGTACAGGAAAGTTAGCACAGATGTACACTATGTTGCCCCTTCCCCATTCACTACACCTAGCCTTTATCACTGATGGCTGGCTGCACAAAGTTTTTTATGAAGCTACTGAGAAATGTTTGGATAGTGACTCTTGTTTTCCTCACACATCCGACTAACAAGCAACATTATCCTTAACTAGTCTTTGAACTTTTAAAAATCTTGAAGTATTTGGATCTATCTTTTCAATACAAAGAAAAAAAAATTCACTCAAATGATGAAATGCTTCTACCAATTGTTTTGTTGGTTTGGAAACTTCTCCTTCTTTTGCAGTCTTTGCAGCTAGCAGCTCAATCAGATCTTCATTCAACACTTTTTCCCCATGAGACTCAAGCAACTCCTCCACATCATTCTCATCCATTTATAGCTCTAATTCTTATGCTCCTTTTACAATCCTGTTACTCACTTGTTCAAATGTTTCATCTTTGTTATATCCATAAAAATTGAGAACCAATTGTGGGCACGCTTTTTTCCAAACTCTCTTCATACGTGTTTCTGTTACATCTTTTTTTTTTCTTAACCAACTTTCTCTTTAATTCCTCTTGGGAAATAGAAACCCCTGAGCTGTTTTCCCCCACCCTCTTTTATATGGCCCCTTTTCCCCTGCACCTCTCCTTCAGTAGAATTATTTATATAAAATCAAATTTGCATAGTGCACATTATGTAAAGCGAGAACTGTCTGTATTGCACTAAACTCCTGTTGGATATCTCTCTGATGAAGGCCTCTTCCAACATGAAATCGTCATCTACACAACTGCCAAAGTAATTTTTGGTTTGCTGTCATCCCTGTGCTCAATAAGATCTAAAGGATCAAATCAAAATTTCTTTATTTGGCATTTAAAGCTCTTCACAACCTGGCCTCTTCTTACCCATATGGTCTTCTACCATAGTCCCTTCACTCTTATCATCAACCTAGCCCACTTACTTGTTCAGCACACATGACAAAGAATCTACCATCTCTTGTGTCTTTGCACTTCTTGCTCCCCAGGCCTGGAATGTACTCCAAGATCTTCATCTTCTCTTCTTGGAATCTCTAGTTTCCGTCAAGACTCAGCTCAAATGCTACCATCTACATGTTCCCTAGCTACTAATACCTCCCCACCCCCTCCACATAACAAACTAGAAAGCAGTCGGCAGAAACCAGGCATAGACCAATATCTCACATAATAAGATGAGATGAAAATGGGTACATGATTTAGACATAAAGGATGATATCATGAGTAAATTGGGGGAGCTGGAAAAAATGTGCCTGTTAGATCTATGGATAACGGAAGAATTTATGGCCAAGAAAGAGATAGAGAAGATTATGGGAAGTAAAATGGATAATTTTGATTACATGAAATTAAAAAGTTTTCACATAAACAAAACTAATGCAGCCCAAAATAGAAGGAAAGTTTCCTAACTGGGGAAAAAATTTACAGCAAGTTTCTCTGATAAAGACCTCATTTCTCAAATAAATATAAGGAATGGAGACATACTTATAAAAATAAGAGCCATTCCCCAATTGATAAATGAGCAAAGGATATGAACAGGCAGTTTTCAGAAGAAAAAAAAAATCAAAGCTATCAAGTCATATAAAAAATTATCTAAGTCACTATTGATTAGAGAAATGCAAATTAAAACAACACTGAGATATCACCTCATACCTATTAGATTAGCTAACATCTCAGAAAAGGATAGTGACAATGTTGGAAGGGATGTGGAAACATTAGGACTCTAATGCACTGTTGCTAGGTTGTGAACTGGTCCGATCATTCTGAGAACAATTTGAAACTATGCCCAATGGAAAGGCTATCAAACTACTTGGTCTGTATCCTGAGATCAAAGAAAAAGGAAAAGTAGCTACACATATACAAAAATATAACAACTCTTTGTGGTGGCAAAAATTTGGAAATTGAGGAGATGTCCATCAATTGGAGAATGACTGAAAAAGTTGTGGTATATGTTTGTGATGGAAAACTATATTGTGCTAAAAGAAATGATGAGAGGGATGGTTTCAGAAAAACCTGGGAAGCCTTATATGAACTGATGCAAAGTAAATTGAGCAGAACCAGCACAACATTGTACATAGTAACAATAATCAACTGTGAAAGATTTAGCTACTCTACTCAATACAGTGAACCAAAACAATTCCAAAGGGTTCATGATGAAAAATGCTACTTACCCCCAGAGAGAGTGAACTGATGAACTCTGAGTACAGACTGAAGCATATTTTTTCACTTTCTTTATTTTTCTTGCCCTCTCTCCTCCTTTTTGCAATATGGCTAATACAGAAATATTTTTTTGCATGACTTTACAGTTTGATATCTTATTGCTTGCTTTCTCAATGTGTGGAGGGCAAAAGGGCTGGAGGGAGAGAATGTGGAACTCAAAAAAAATTTTTAAATGAATGTTAAAAATAAAAATATAAAAAAATTAAAAAAATAAGAATTACTAAATTACTAAAGGATTACTAAAAAAAAGTATAAAAAAGAATAGTTAGTACCAATGCTTCCCAAATTATTCTCAAAATCTTACCCTGTAATCATTTTAGGAGACAAATATAATCCTAATATCTAAACCAGGGAAAGCTAAAACACAGATGGAAAACTATAAACAATATCATTAATAAATATTGAATCAAAAATTTCACAAAATCCTATCAAACAAACTATACAATTTATCCAAGGAATCAATGATTATAACCCAGTGGGATTTATATCAGAGATGCAAAAATGGTTCAACGTTAGGAAAACAATCAGCATAATTAATCATATTAACAACCGAAACATCTAAAAGCACATGATGATCTCAACAGATGCAGAAAAAGGTTTGATAAAATACAGCCCTCTTTTATGCTAACAAATCTACCAAGCATAGACCCAGAATGACTTTTAAAAAAATCATAAACTGCTCTCATTTAAAACCAAAAGCAAGCAATCATACACGAGAATCTTTTCCAATAAATATAGGAGCAAAGCAAGGGTATTCACTTTCTCCACTATTATTAGATATAGCTCTGGAAATGCTAGCAACAATAAGAGAAAGAAATTAAAGGTATCATGGTAGGTAAAGAAGAGATGAAACTATCCTTTTTTGTTTGTGATATTATGATACGCTTGAAAAATCCTAAGGAATCAGCAAATATATTGAGTTATTTTAGCAAAGATGTGGGATACCAAAAAAAACTACAAAAATTAACAGCATTTCTATATAACAATAACAAAATCCAAGAAGCAAAAATAGAAGGGAAACCCCATTCCATATAGCTAGAAAAGACTTGTATAGATTCAATTATAAATTGCTCCTTAAAGAAAAAAAGAACAACTTCAATAGCTAGAAGAATATTCAGTGCTCACGGCTCAGAGGTGCCAACATGATGAAAATGATAATAGTTTTAAGGTTAATTTATACTTTTAATGCTTTACCAATAAAATTTAAAAGGGGGATACTTTTTGTAGTTTGCTTACTGAGGATACTTTATAGAATTTGATCAAATAATAACAAATTCATTTGGAAAACCAAAAAAAAAAAAAAAACCTCAACAAAACTAGAATATCAAAGAAAATGATGAAAAGAAATAGGGATGAAGGGGGACTAGCACTTACAGATCTCAAACTACACTATCAAGCAGCAGTCATCATAACTATCTGGTACAGGTTAAAAAAAGAAGAGGAATAAGATCAACAGACTAGATAACAGAGACTAAGAAACAATGAAACTCAACAACCCAGTGTTTAATAAAGTAAAAAACATAAATTACCTAGAAAAAATATCTCCTTATTTGATAAAATCTGCTGGGAGAACTGGAAAAGTCACAGAATATGAACAAACAGTTCTCAAAAGAAAAACTGCAAGGTATTTACAACCACATGAAAGATATGCTTGAAATCACCAATAAGAGAAATTAAAAACAAACAAACAACCCAGAGCTTTTTTTTCTTTGCACCCTGCAAATTGATGAGATGACAAAAAATGTCAACACTTAATGTTGGAGGTATTGTGGCAGACTAATACACCGTTGGTGGAACTGTAAAATAGTACAACCATTTTGGAAAGCAATTTGGAATTATACAAATAAAGTGACTGGGATGTCCATACTATCTGAACCAGAGATTCATTACTGGGTTTATAACACAAGCCAGTTATTGATAAGAACAAAATATGTGTATACATCAAAATATTTATAGCACCACTTCTTGTGAAAATAAAGAATTAGAAACAAAGAAGATACCCATCAACTGAAGAAAGGCTAAATAAATTGTGGTACATGAATGTAATGGTATATTATTGTGCTGCAAGAAAGATACATGTGATGAATACAGAGAAGGATGGAAAGATCTACGTGAACTGATGCAGAGGAAAGTAAACAGAGCTAACAAAGCAATATACACAATAACTACAACAGTATAAACAAAAAGAACAACTACACACCAAAAAATCAAAAGTGAAAGTAATGACTAATATGGAAATCTGTTTTGCATGACTACACTCGTATAATCTATCTACATCAAACTGCTTGCCTTCTCGATGAGGGGGGAGGGGAAGAAAGTAAGGAGAAAACTTTTAGACTCAAAATTTTAAAAGACAAATGTTAAATTGTTTTTACAAGTAATTGGAAAAAAATAAAATAATTTAAAATATTTTTTAAAAGTGAATGTAACAATAATATAAAGATCAAATATGACTGAAATGAAGAACTATGAGAAGATACCCTAAATCGACCCCTTTTTAGAGGTGGGAGGAAGGTCCACAGATGTTACACATTGCATTATATTTTTGGACTTTTCAATATACCGCTCAGTTATGCTCATTTTTTTCTCTTCTTTAAAAAATATTTGTTATAATGAGATGATTTTCTGGGAAGGGAGGGGAAAGTGCTGGAGATAACATGATGATGTAAGAATAAGAAGATATCAATTAAAACATATTTTAAAAAAAAAGGAAAAAATGAGAAGAGAACCTAGCAGTGACAGATCTCAAACTATATACTGTGTAACTGTCTAAACTATAACTGTCTAGCCGTCAAAACAATTTGATACTAGGTAAGATACAGAGATTGATCAGTGGCAAAGAATAGGTACACAATATACAAAAGTGAATGAACACAGTAACCTAGTGTTTGATAAACCCAGAGATCACAGCTATTGGGGCAAGAACTCACTGTATGACAAAAAACTGTTGGGAAAAAGAGAAAGTACTCTGTCAGAAACTAGGCACAGACTAGTATTTCACACCATATGCCAAAATAAATTCAAAATGGATACATGATTTAGACATAAAGGATGGTATCATAAGGAAATCAGTACAGTAAGGAAGAAATTAACTGTCAGATCTATGATTAGGGGAAAGTTCATGACAAAAGAATAGATAAAGAAGTTCCCAGGAGGTAAACTTGATTACATAAAATTAAAATTTTTCCACAAATAAAACCAATGTGGCTAAAATAAAGAAAAGCAGGAAACTGGAGGGAAAAATCTTTGCAGTAAGTTTCTCTGATTAAGATCTCATTTGTAAAATATATAGGGAATTGAGTGAAATTTATAAGAATAAGAACCATTCCCCAATTGATAAGTGGCCAAAGGATGTGAACAAGCAGTTTTTCTGAGGAAGAAACCCAAGCTATCAGTAGCCATATGAAAAAGTGGTCTAATTCACTGATAATTAGAGAAACGAAAATTAAAACAACTCTGAGGTACTACCTTCATAACCATCAGACTGGCTAAGATGACAAAAAGGAAAATGACAAATGCTAGTGGGGGATGTAGGAAAACAAGTACATTAAGAAACTGTTGGTAGCACTGTGATCTAGTCCAGCACTTTTTTTTTTGGCTAGGCAATGGGGTTAAGTGACTTGCCTAGGGTCACACAGCTAGTAAGTGTCATTTGTCTCAGGCTAGATTTGAACTCAGGTCCTCCTGATTCCAGGGCCAGTGCTCTATCCATTGAGCCACCTAGCTGATCCCAGCACTTCTTTAACTGTGTGTTATGACCCACAGTTTAAGAAGTGCTGATAGGGGTAGTGAGTGGAAAAAGTTTAAGAAGCCCTGATCTGGTGTAACCATTCTGGAAAGCAATTTGGGAGCTATGCCCCAAAAGCTACTAAACTATCCATATTCTTTGACCCAGAGATACCACTACTAGGTCTGTACCCCAAAGAGATCAAAGAAAGAAGAAAATGACCCATATGTACAAAAACATTTATAGCAAATTTTTTTGTTGTGGCAAAAATTGGAAACTGAGGGTATACCCATCAAGTAGCAAATGGTTGAACTAGTTATGCTATGTGAAAGCAATGGAATGGTATTGCTTTTTAAGAAACAATGAAAAAGATGGTTTCAAAAAAATATGGGAAGACTTATATGAACCGATGCAAAGTGAAGTGAGCAGAAATAGGGAACAATTTATATAGTGACAGTAATTATCTATCCTTAAAAGACTTAGGAACACTGATCAACACAATGCCTAACATTTCCAAAGGATTCATGATGAAATATGTGACCCACTTCTAGAAGTAGAGCCAATGGACACACAGTGAAGAATAAAGTATGTTTTCTTTTCTTTTTTAATTTAGACATGGCTAATTCTGAAATTTGTTTTGCATGTTTATACATATTTGTAATGGGTTTCATTTTTCTTGCCTTCTTACTGGGTGGAGGAGGAAGAGAATTGGAAACTGAAAACAAAATAAAAATTGAATTAAAAATAATAAAAACCAAGAACCAGCATTATCTGTAATGGTGATAAAAGTATAGGCTTTTCCAATAAAATCAGAGGTAAAGCAAAGATGTGTCCAATATAACACTAAAAAATGCTAGCAATAGCAATAAGACAAGAAAAAAGAAACTAAGGGAATAAATGTAGGCCAAAAGGAAATATCACTTTTTGAAGATATGATTCAGCAAAGTAGCAGGATACAAATAGACCCAGAATTTCTATAAATTATCAACAAAATCCAGTAGGAAGACAGAGAAAGAGAAATTCCATTTAAATTAACTACAGAAAGTATGATCCTTATGACCACAATAATAAAACACTTTACAATTTGTAAAGACAGATCCAAATAAGTGGAAAATATTAATTGCTCATGGGTGGACCAAGCCAATATAATAAAAAATTATAATACTGATCAAATAAATGTACTTATTCAGTGCCACATCAAACAACCAACCAAAAGATTACTTTAGAGAGATAGAAAAAAAATAACAAAATGGTAATACAACATCAAAGAATACAAAAAAGTGGGGAAGAAGGAAACCTATATGCCAATTCTCAAACCCTGCTGGCAAAAAAATCAATCATCAAAACAATTTGGTACTGGTTAACAAATAGAGAGGCTGATCAGTGTAACAGATTATGTACACAATATACAGATGCAAATGAGCACAGGAGTCTACAGTCTGACAAATCCAAAGATCACGACTATGGAAAGCAGTCTTACAGCAACTGGAGACAGACCAACATTTCACATTGTATACCAAGACAAATTCCAAATGGGCAAATGATTTAAACTAAAGGAGAACATCATAAGCAAATAAGAGGAACAAGGAAATTATCTTTCAGATCTATAGATAGGAAAAGGGTTCATGACCAAACAAGAGATAAAAACCACAGAAGATAAAACGAACCATTTTAATTACATAAAATTTAAAAATCTTCCCCAACCCCAGCAAAATCAATGTAGTTAAAATTAGAAGAGAAACAGATAAATGGGGGAAAAACTCTACTGCCAATTTATGACAAAAGTCTCATTTTAAGATATTGCTATTGTTCAGTTGTGTCTGACTCTTTGTGACTCCATTTAGAGTTTTCTTGGCAAAGATTCTAGAGTGGTTTGCCATTCTCTTCTCTAGCTCATTTTAATGATGAGGAAACTGAGGCAAACAGGGCTAAGTGACTTGCCCATGGTCACATAGCTAGTAAGTGTCTGAGGTCACATTTGAACTCAGGAAGACTCATCTTCTTGATTTCAGGCCTGGCACTCTATCCACTGTGCCACCTAGCTGTCCCAGTTCTGATGATTTAGAACTCATTAGATGAAAAGTGTTATGTAAGTAAAAATAAATTATTCATTTGCTCAACACATATATATCGAGAGCCTACTATGTGAAAGCAGTGTGGGAAATAAAAAGATGCATATGAAACTCATGGAGTTCCACATCTTGTAAGGGAGATAAGAAAAGTACAAATGTAACTACAAGACTATGGATTAAATTCCAAAAAGTGGCACAAAAAACATTATAAAAATTTATGGGAAGAGTTAATTTCTTGCCTAATACCCATGTAAGGTTTCACAGCTGGTATTTTGCATGGGTTTTGAAGGTGTAGTATTTAAATAGGGAGAAATAAAGGTAAAGGAAAACATAGTTCTAGGCAGAGAGAACAAAGGAATGGAAAAGGTGACAGATTCAAGAAATACTGAAAAAGATGAAGAGGACTTGAGAACTGATTCTGTGTCAGGAAGGGAAGAGGAAAGGGCAAAACATGACTTCAAAATTTTGTGCCTGGTGACTGGCAGAATGGTGGTACCTACTGTTGAATGAAATGTGAAAGTCAGGAAAAGAAACTGGTTTTGGAAAAAAAAGATGACAAAATCAGTTTTAGACATGTTAAGCACGATGTGATGATGAAGCATTCAAGTGGTAATGTTGGCAGGCATTTGGAAGTGTGGGACTAGAAGCCAAGAGGAGGGGTGAGCTTATCTTCATAAAAGTATGATTATTAATTCAAGTTACGGAACCAGATGAGATTACCAAGGCAGAGAATATAAAAAGGGAAGAGAAGAGGGCCAAGAAGAAGGACCTTACATTTAGGGATCAGGAAAAGGAAGAGGGATCAGGGTCAGAAGAAGGAGGAAAACCAAAATAATGTAGAACCATGGAAGCTAAGGGAAAAAAAAGTTTGAAGAAGGGATGTTCAAACAGTGTCAAATACTACAGAAAAGTAAAAGACAATAAATATAAATAGTAATAGTTAACATTTATATGGCCCTTTAAGGCTTGCACTTTATATCTTATGTCATTTGATTTTCAAAACCCTGTGAGTTAATTGCTATTATTACCTCCATTTTACAGATGAAGAAATGGAATCTGAGATTCATAAGATCATAGATTTAGAGCTGGAAGGTGCCTTAGAGGCCATTATTTTATACACAAAAAAATTGAAGCTCAGAGGGGGTGACTTGCCCATAGCTTAATAAGTGAGGTAGGACTTGAATTCAGGTCTTCTCAACCCCAAGTCCAGCTCTATCCACTAGAGTACTACATGCTCTAAGTCCCTGGGTTATTTCCATAGTGAAGTTCTAGAAGAATTGTAGGAGCATTCCCAAATATTCAAATGGATCTGTGATCTTACTAATTTGTTCCAACAATTCAGATCATAACTTATTCACAGCTGCTCATCCTGGGGGCTCTCATTCACATTCTCCTCTTGATACAGGGAGCCTTCTCAACATGCTGGAGGCTTCCTCACATTCTTCTGACATCACAAGGATACCAGTGGCACTTGAGCTAATCACTTGGTATCCTTTGCCCTCACCACATGAGTAGCCCATATTCTCCCATCAGATATTTCCCCAATGACATTATCATTTCTATTCTTCAAAGTTCCTCACTAGTTATGTTTGAGCCTGTTCATACCCACATTGTATCTCTCCTCTGACCTCTCTCTATATGTAACAATATTAATTTTCAATTCTTTGGAGACCACTGCATTCCATGTCTTAAAGCCACAGAATTACAGGTTTAGAGTTGGATGGGATGGCAAAGGCCAACTAGTCCAGTCCACTAATTTATTAGTGGATGAGGAATGAGGAAAGTGAGATCTAGGGAATTAAATTACTTGCCCAAGGTCACACAAGTAGTAAGCATCAGAGGCACGATTTCAACTTAGGCCACAGACTCCAAAGCTAGTACAACACCAACAGAATGTTAGAATGTTAGCATTAAAAAGGTGGCTTTTTGTTTCCAGACCTAGCCTGGGGTTACTAAAGGAACTCTGCCATTTCCTGAAGGCAATTCAGCCTATTCTCCTCCAGTTCAATTATGTGCCCCACTCATCCATTTGTACTCTCTGTCCTAAATATACACATTTATGGAAGAACTCTAGAAACTGTCCATCAAAATGTATGTCAGAATCTGAGAAACAGGGCATTCTTTATCCACTTGGTCTTTCCCATATGGATGATTAGGCCAAACTTTGAGAGGTTACAGATCTCTTCCAGGAAGCTCTGTAACATTCTGGGGCTTGGGCCTCAAAATCCACAACACATCCTTTTTTATCTGAACTCTGTGCTGGATCTCCTTCATCACAGTAGTGATTACTTTTGGAAAGCCTACATCTACATGTTTTATGCATAATTGGTAATTTATAACCAGGGGGCTTTTGAAGAGTTTTTTTCTGCTGTTATACCTTTCAAGGAATCTGGAATGATTTTGATAACATGGATGGAGGCACCTTGCTGGAGAAGAGCCTTTAAGACTGCATCTTGCTCCACTTAATCAAATGCTTTATCATAAGAAACAAACAATAAGAACAATGAGATTTTATACTCTTTCCATCTTTCAGTTAATTGTGAAATGGTAAAGAAAAGTTACATTGTTGAATATTACCTGTGAAAGCCTGCTTGTTTTCCTATGAATACTCTCATTGAGGGTGCCCTCGATTTGTGTGTAAAGTAAACCATTCTCATAAATATTTTGTAAATAGGAAATTTAGGCATTTATATTTGTAGTTACTGATTTTCTCTGTCATCTTTACTAAGTATTAATAAGGTATGAGATTTTCTTCCATGTCTTTGATATCTCCTCTCTGCCAGATAACTTCAGAATTGATACCTCAGTACACTCAGTAGTGTTCCAGTGATAAGTAAATAGATAAGAGATTAGTGTAAGAGTAGGGGATAAAGAAATGAAGGCAGTCAGGGTAGAGAATTTTTTTTTTTTTAAAGCAAAGACATTTACTGAAATGGCATAGCATGAACAAGGGTAACCAAATATTTCCCCCATAAACCTAAGGAGCACTCTTCCACAAAACCATACAGCATTAGTGGGAAGAGCAGACACAGATAGTGGATAAATAAGCAGAGAGGTCAATATGCAGGAAATATATTTGATAAAGGCAATTCACATGTTTGGTGTTACCTGTCTTTCCTCTTTTTGTGGTGTTCTTAACTGCACCCCTTGGACAAGCTACTGCTGGGCTTCTGGACCCTGTTCTTCCATGCAGCTAAATTCTATTATGGGCAAAGCATCTCTTACTGGGAAAGTCTGCTTCACTGCAAGACACCACTGCCAAGGGGGAGAGGCAACAGAATATAAATTCCCCAATACCAACCCACTGCACTCTGGAAGAGGTGCAAGGGAGGTGAAGAGTGAGTCTTTCTCAAGAGCTAGTTCTTCCTCCATAGATAGCTTTTTTTCCTTCAACTCTCAGAGCTCTTTTCTTCAGAGCTAGCTTTACAGATTTGTTCTTGCTTTTTATTCTTTAAATTTGTAATAATATCTTATTTTTGCATAATTCAGATTTCACTTTTTTTGTAATTGCCCCTATTATTTATTTAGTTAAGAATTTACCCTTTAGACATAGGTGTATACAAGGATAGATCAGTGTATACAAGGACGAATCAACTGATAGGCCACTATACCAACAAAGCAACAAGGTCCATTCTCTTCTCCCCCTGCCCCCTAACAAGAAAAGTCTATTAAATAATGAACTACAGGTGGTAAGTTTAGAAAATAAAATTTTTTTAAGTTTTCACTCCAAACTTAATAAGAAAAAATTAAATACACCTACAAAATAAGGAACAGAGTCTTATATAAAACCTTTAACAATATATGGAACCATATGAATTAACCAACAACAGAGAAGCAAGGAAAATACTGTGTGTCTGTTTAGGTCTGAGATTCTACTTCTGACTTCATTTTGCAAGACCTCAAAAAGGTCTTTTCATATTTCCTTAAATGCTTCATAGTGATCATTTTTATGGCACAGTAATATTCCATTTACATTGATATACCATAATTTATTCAATCATTCTTAGAAATGTAAGTTGTTTCTTATTTTCGCTATTACAAAGAATTATGATCATTTTGTAAAGATATGTCCTATTTTTGGAAAATAATTTTCTAGGAAAAAAATCATAGTTATTAAGTCCTAGCAATCAAATGATTAGTTTTGTAACTTTTACTACATACTATCATTGCTTTCTAAAATACTTTGATCAGACTTCAGTTTCACCAAAATTGTATGAGTCCTTGCTATATCAAACCCCTTCCAATATAGGCCTTTGTTAATCTTTTGCCACTTTTTGCCACTCTGACGAGTGTATGGTGGCAGCTTAAGGTTTTTCTGCTTTATGAGTACCAGATTATTGAGGAAATTAGGCAACTTTTTCTGTGGCTATTTAAAGTTTGTATTTCATTGTTTATAGTTCCAGTGATCTTTTCTCACTTCTCATTCTTCTTGGCCTCTCTGCAGCCTTTGGCACTGCGTATCAACCTCTCCTACCTGACACATTCTTCTAAATTTTGGGGATGCTACTCGTTCCTAATTCTTCTGCTGCCTATCAGACTGCTCCTTCTCAGCAGTCTTTGCTGGATCTTCTCTTCTAGATCAGATTGATGCCTCCAATGTGGTGGCCCTCAGGGTTCTGTCCCAGGCCCCCTTCTGTACTGCTTCACTTGGTGATTTCATCAGCTCCCATGGATTTAATTACCATCTCTTCCGATGATTTTCAAATTACCTATCCTGACCCAAACTCTCTGCTGACCTCCAGTCTCACATCTCCAACTGCCTTTTAGGTACCTCAAACTGGATGTAATAGTAGACATCTTAAACTCAAAACACACAAAACAGAACTCATTATCTTTCCCCCTAAACTCTTCCAACTCCTCCTATTTTCCCTATTACTGTAGAAGACACCACCATCCTCCCAGTCCCTCAGGCTCACAACCTAGGTGTCATCCTGGCCTCCTCACTATTTCTCACCTCCCCCTATATCCAATCTGTTGACAAGGCTTGTGAATTTCACCTTTATAACATCTCTCAAATAAAACTTATTTTCTCCTCTGACATCACCACCACAGTGGTGCATGCCCATATCACCTCTTGCCTTGATTACCACAATAGTTTGCTGGTGGGTTGACCTGCCTCAACTCTTTCCTCTCTCCAATCCATTCTCCATTCAGCCCCCAAAGTAATTCTCCTGAAGTGCAGGTCTGACCACGTCACTCCTCTATTCAATACAGAGCTCCATATTGCCTCTAGCATCAAATACAAAGTACTCTATTTGTCATTCAAAACCCTTCATATAACCTTGTCTCTTCCTACCTTTCCAGTTTTTTTATAACTTACTCCCCCCAACACGTACTCTTTGATCTAGCAACACTGGTCTGCTTCCTGGCTGTTCCACGAACAAGGCATTTCATCTCTTGCCTCCAAGCATTGTCTCTGGCTGTCCTCTACGCCTGGAACACTCTCCCTCCTTATATTCAGCCACTGGTTTCCTTGGTTTAAGTCATAACTAAAATTCCATTATTTTACAGGAAGCCTTTCACAACCTCTCTTAATTCTAGCACCTTCCTTCTTTTGATTATTTCCTATTTACCTTGTATATAGCTTGTCTGTATATATTTGTTTACATGTTGTCTCCTCCGTTAGATTGTCAGCCCCTTGAGGACAGACTGCCTTTTACCTTTTCTTGTTTTCCCAGTGCTTAGCACAGTGCCTGGCACATAGTAGGCATTTAATAAATATTTACTGATTGAATGATTATAAGTATGTGTTAGGAGTTTATATGTATAGATTTTGGATGTCAGACTTTCATACTGGCATATTTATTACAAATATTTTCCAATATTTTAATTTTAAAGATATTACTTTTTGTTGTGTGAAAATCTTATCTTTGTATAATTAAGACTATTAATTTTGCCTCCAATGATTTGAATGATTGATAAAAATATCTTTTTTTCTCCAAAGTTAAGGCAAATGTATTATTCTTTTTTTTTCAAGTTCATTAAAAAAATATTTAGGGCATTGATTCAGTTGGGGTATATGGTCTAAACTGTAGAGGTGGGGAACCTGAAGCCTCGAGGCCACATGTAGCCCTCTAGGTCCTCAAGTGCGGCCCTCTGACTGAATCCAAACTTCACAGAACAAATCCCCTTAAAAAAAGGATCTGTTCTGTAAGACTTGGACTCAATCAGAAGGCCACACCCAAGGACCTAGAAAGCCACATGTGGCCTCGAGGCCACAGGTTCCCTACCCCTGGTTTAAAGTATGGATTCCAACACCTTTCTTGACATGCAGTTGAGTAGAAAGGTAGCAAAGCAGGCTTGAAGTCAGGAAGATCTCAACTGAATACTGCCTCTGTGACCCCAGGCAAGGGGTCTTTAATCTCTGCAGTCTGTCTCCTTGTATGTAAAATATGGATAATAATGATACCTACCTTACAAAGTTGTTGTGAGGACCAAATGAGACAATATATGTAAAGCATGTTGTAAGCCTTAAAAGTGTTACATATGTTAGCTATTGTTATAGTGAACTGAAATTCCCCAGTACTTCTTTTCTCCTTAAAAATGTTTTGTTGGTACTTTTTGTTTTTCATGCTATTATTTTCCAAATATACTTCTCCACCCCTCCATACCTCTGAACAAAGATTGTAGTAAGACAGACCATCAGAATCACCCCAAGAGCACATGTATGATTTATCTGCTACATATGGGGAAGAGGGAAAGTGTGCTCCATATTGGATTCTCTGTAATCAAGACTGGTGAGGGCATTTAATCTGAGCTGATATCTTTTAGGGATGTTTTCATTTCACGATGCACTCTCCTGTTTCTGCTTGCAGTGAGCTGCATTAGTAAAGGTGTAAGTCTGGCTGTATTTCTCTGAATTTCTCATATTCATCATTTACTGTTTTTCTTTTGACCTAGACCTATGATTTCACTGGTGCAACTTGCTTCTGGTGAGGATATTTCCTTAGCACAGGGCTAGGAACATAATAAACACTTGTTGACTGAACTATTATTCTGCACCTCACAGACTTAGAAAGTTGTCTGTGGCAATGAGTAGTGAAGGGGTTTTCTCAGGTTTCCCAACCTGTAGGGACTTCCAGGGCTTTTTGACTCCCAGTCTAATTAACTTTCTCTCTACCATCCTGGACTATCTTTTGATCATTTCTCAACACCATAATATTTTCCCCAGGGTTTCTTTAAGTGGACTTGTCAAATGCTTGTGTACTGGGGTCTAATTCTGAGTTATTTATCCTGTTCCACTGAGCTATTTATTTTTTTCTCTTGTATCAGATGATTTTTTATAAATATTGATTTATATAGCAAATTATGAGTTTTGGTGGTGCCAACTCCTCTTTATCAATTCCTTTTTTCATGAATGAATTAAAATTTATTAAGTGTTTACAATGTGCCAACAGAGTCCCATTGTTTTATTTTTCCTTATAAAATCTTTTATGATTTTATCTAATTATGTGAAATAACTTATTAGTATTCAAATTGGTATTATAATATCTGAAAATTAGTTTTGGGGGGAAAAGTTAGTTTAGCAGGTATTTATGTTTTTATTATATATTTGTGCCACCTAGTCATTAAGAGGGGATATTACTCTACTCTTTGATTTTTGTCAAAATAATTTTGAAGTTGTCTTTGTATAATTATCTTGTATTTCTTGATAAACTGATGCACACATTTGATTCATTTTGTTGTTTTCATAAAAGGTATTTCTTGATACTTAATTGCAGCATGCAGATGATTTTTGTGGGTTTATCTTATATAATGGGACTTTAGTAAAGACATTACTTCCATTTTGGGGGCTCAATTGATTTCTTAAATAAAGCACCTCCTGACCTTCTTTCCCTCTCAGGCCCTCCTCCCAGCCATTAGTGCTTTCTTCCTCCTATTCACTTATCTGCAGACATGCTCTATCCCTCCAGGAGAGTGTAAACTTCTTGAAGGAAGAATGGCTTTATTTTTGTCTTCCCATTCCCAGCAGGGAGCACTTGATAAATATTTGTTGAGTTGAATGGAATTGGCAGATATCTAATAGAAAAACCAGATCAAGTGCTACTGCCAAGAGGGACTTTGAGCTTATTGAGCTGTCAGGTTCTGTTACAAAACAGACAGCATTACTGCAGGAGGTTTTGTTCCTGTGGGGTAAATGGGACCTAGAGCTCAGGAAGGAAGAAAGAAGTCTGCCTTGGGGGACACAGACAGCAAGAAGGGCAAAGGAGCAATTCCAGGAACCAAGACCAAGGCACAGGAAAAGATGGAGTTCTGAAAGGCCAGCCAGATTCTGGTGAGACCAAGTAAAGGCAAAATGGACTCAGAGAGACACCCAGACATAGGAAACTCACTTTCTGCTCAGTCACAGCATTTATTTGAATATGTATTTCCAACTGGGATAAGTAATAATTTAATTCTACAATAATAGAAGACTTAACAAGCATAATCTCCAAGAAAATTACATTTTTGTGCTTAAAATAGCTACCTGTTCTCTACATAAAATCTACCTGGTTTAGCTATTCTAAACCATACACAACCAAGTCAGTATTATGCTTGCATTCTCACTCTCCCTCACTCCCGAGAGCCAATCAGTTGTTAAATCTTACTGTATCTACCTCCACAATATCTCTTACATCCAACCTCTTGGTTTTATTCACACAGCTACCTCTTTCAGTCAGGCACTCATCACCTCTCACTGAGGTTATTACAACAGCCTCTTTGCCTCAAGTCTCTCCCCATTCCAGTTCATCCTACGCTCTGCAGCCTTTGCATTGACCATCTCCCATACTTAGAATATACACCCTCCTGATGTCATAGAATCTCTCTCTTATATTAAGACAGAGCTCAAGCACCACAATTTTATGTGAAGCCTTTCTTGATCTCTCAAACTGCTCGTGCCTTCCCTCACAAACTACAGTGTATTTAATTTATATTTATTTGTACTCATTATCTTTCTACTTATTCTGTATATACTTATATATGTACTTATTCTCTTCTCCATTAGAATGTAAACTCCATGGTAGTGGAGATTAGTCTGTCAATCAATTAATCAATCAATCAATTTACAAGTAATTATTTAGTGCCTACTTTGTGCCATATACTGTTAGGAGTTAAATTAATGCTTGATTGATAACCATTTCTGTAAAGGTATATAATATTTTCTTCCAAGATAATCTATATTAAGAATGATTAGCTTTAAATTACAACAATAAAAATGAAGTTCAAACTGGAAAACATCATTTTAATGCTCTCACTACTATTTAAATAAGCACATATCCCATGACTGTTTTGCTTGATCTTTTAATAAAAATTTCTTGGCTTAAATTCAAATTATGTGGACCTATGATAACTATAGGTATCAACTGGCATCCTTAAGATAATTCTATTAGGTAGAAGTGTCTGATTTTAATTACTTAGTTATTTTTCCTATTTATGCTGTATATAGTTTGTTTGTACATATATGTTTGCTTCTTGTCTCTAATGGACTGTGAGCTCCTTGAGGGCAGAGACTATCTTTTGCCTTTTTTTTGTATCTCCAGAGCTTAGCACAGGGCCTGACACATAGTAAGAGCTTAATGCTTACTGTCTGACATGATAAAACTGAAGCCCAGAGAGGTAAAGTGATATGACCAATGTGATATACCCAGCTAACGGGTGGCTGAATCAAGACAAAGCCTAAATCTTCTGTTTCCTAACTTAGTGCTTTTTACAGTTTATGTCCTATACATAAAATTATCAGTGCTTTTACTAAAAGGCAACAAGATTACTTACATTTAACGCTGGAAGTCATGCTTACTGGCATTGAGCAATCTACAACAGCTGAAAAGGAAAAAAAACATATAATTTTATAATAATTCTAAACTGAATATTGGTTAAATTAGAAAAAGTCCTCAAGAACATTACATTTTGAAAAATTTAGCAAAATCAAAACCTTTTGTTTTTCTCTAGATTATATATATTCATAAGTATTTTGATCAATGCTTAATTTTTTATGAACTCAAATAATTATTTCAGAATCATCAATAAAATAATTTATTTATAATTCAGCATATTTTACTTTTAAAGTCCTATAAATCCATGTTTTGGGCAGCTAGGTGGATAGAGTGCTGGGCCTGGAGTCAGGAAAGTCCATCCTCCCTCATCCTCCTGAGTTCAAATCCAGTCTCAGACATTTACTAGCTGTGTGACCCTGGGCAAGTCAATTAATCCGGTTTGCCTCAGGTTTCTCATCTGTAAAATGACTATAGAAGGAAATGGCAAACCACTCTAGTATCTCTGCCAAGAAAGCTTCAAATATGGTCATGAAGAGTTAGACATGATTAAAAAACAACTGAACAAAAACCCAGGTTTTAATGCTTTGGGGATAATACATTAAAATAGTTTAATGTTTTACATTCAACACATTTTCAAAGTTTATATAGATTTTACAGAATTTCAGAAGGCATCTTAAGATTATCTAGAACAACTATCATTTTACATATGAAGCAATTATGGTTCAGAGAAAGAGATTTGCACAAGGTCACATAGCTATGTAGTGACAGTTCACACAGGAATCTAGGTCTCTCACTCCTAGTCAGCGATCTTTCCAATTAAAAAATACATTCTATTTTAGGCTTCCATTCTTTAGAATACTAAATATTCCTTAAGCTAGTGATTGAGGGGTAAAAAAAGACTCAGTAAAACTGTGAAATCTTTTGGATATGCTAAATAACTTTTGGATAGAGGGCAGGATGGAAAATAAACCTAGAGAAACTGTTGTGCTAGAACTGAAAGCTATCATAGATTTATTAATATTAATTTTGATAACAAAATTGGGGATAGCAGGAAGTCCAAATATTTTGAAATGTAACACTAACCTATGGCTGAAGGAGAGCTTTCTTTCTTTCTGAACCGGTAGTTAATTTAAAATATTTTAAATGAGTTAGGAAATAGAATAGCAACAAATTAAAATTCTCAAACACATCAAGAACCTGCTTTAGGCCAAAAACTGTAATATGTGTTGTTTTTGAGTAGCAATTTACTCTCTGTTCAGACTTTTAAAAGGCCAAATTCACGTACTGCTTTTTAATCTGTCACTTTTATTTCTAACAATAGATTTATTTACAAACATTCTTTCAGAATATCAAGATCATTAATTTATAACCTCTTGGCAAAAAGACTTCCAGTTTTCCTCAAGACTGCCTACTGCTACATCTAAACCCTATTCACACAAACAAGCATACCAGAGATGGGAGATCTGCAGCTGAAAGGAACCTCAGAGGCAACTGCTCCAATTCCCTCATTCTAGAGATGAAGAAATCGAAGCCCAAGGAGGAAAAGTGACTTGCCCAAAATGACACAGACAGTAAACATCAGAGACATGATTTGGAACCAGATCCTGATTCCAGGGCCAGGGCTTTTTCAACTATACCAATTTCCAGTTACAGACAATTAAAAGAAACATGAAGGGACACAAGGAATGAAATTTAATAAAAAAGTAAAAAGGGCAATGTTCAGTAACACGGAAGCAGTTGACCCTAAGAAGCGTGTTCCCCAAACAATGTGGCCATGGAACATTTTTGGGCTTTAAGTGAATCCTAGATTCTGGTACCAGGAATCTGGGGATATGGAAAACCTACTGGACAGAGTCAAGGATAATTTGGTGTAAAAAGTAAGAATTAAACCTATTTTCATATCCCCTCAAATTCTGTGGATATTAAGTATTTCTGATCTATTCATAATCTCATGCTTAACATTTCAGAGGGAAATACTGCTAATAGTAATAACAAATTTCTATGGTTCTTTAGGTTTACAAAGTACTTTCCTTACAACAACCCAGTGAGATAGACAATGTAAGTATTATTATCCCCCTTTTACAAATCAGGAAGATAAGGCTAAGAGCAGTTAAGTGCCCAGGATCACACAGCTAAGTATGTATCAGAAGTACAATGTGAATCCAGGTTATCTCCTGAATACAAGCCTAGGACAGAGCTTTTTCTATTACTCCCTGCTGCTGCTTCTAAATAAACATCTTCCCATAGATCACCATTCACAATGTACAGAATGCCAGGGTTTAAAAGAATACAGCTTGGGAAAAGTAGCCCTGGAACTTTCAAAAATCCAACTGAAAATTACTCAGAAATAAAGGGAAAATGGCTTGGTGCCAGAAAAAAATTTACTGTCAAGTCAATGAACATAATAACAGTAGAAGATTTGAATCAAAGAATGTTAGCACTGGAAAGGATCATAAAGATGATCTAATACAGGTCCCTCATTTTGCATATGAGGAAAAACTGAGGACCTGACATGCCCAGCGCCACACAACTAGCTACTAGTAAAGTCAGGACTAAGACAGAGAGTTGTGTAGACGATCACATTATGGGAAGCTTATCTCCAAATATACATATGAGAATAGACATTAAAATCATAGAAAAAGTATGTAACATCAGAAATATTAAAACATTTGAATAAAGCATTTTAGACAATTACTAATCAGCTGTATCTGAAAGTAACAGATAAAAAGCATGCACAATGGTTCTAACAATGTCACAGAATACTATAAATGATCTTAACTTTTAGTCAATGATGATAAAACAAAGAACAATTTTGGTTATTTAAAATAAAAAAGTGCAGCAGCTGAAAAAATAAGCAAACTTCAAGCATTCAGCAAAATAACATTGGAGAAAATAACACTAAGTTAAGTCACCAAAAAAGTAATATAAATAACTTGAATTTTGAAGACTTACTAAAAAAAAAAAAAGTAGTTTTTTTGGCTACTTCTCTATTCTAAATCAAAAACAAAAAGCAAATGTTAAAGTATTTGGTATACTGAAATCAAAGATGAAATGCTACAGAAATAAAACATAAATAAGAAAGACAAGAAAAAAGCACATTCAGGGCTGTATCACCATTCAAATATAGATTAAAAGGCCAGCTTTATGGAAAAGGCATAAATTTGCTAAATTGTATTCAGGGTTTAGTGATTTGAAAAAAAAAATTTAGTTAGGCAGATATTAACTAAATTGATCTCAGCCAGGTGCTGAACCAATCACATGAATCTTTCTACAACCCAATTTTCCCATTCTTGCTACACTGAAAGGGCTAAAATTGTGTGTAGAAGGTTCATATATGCACATTTTTACCTTTGGCTGAAAGGATTTTATTATAGTGAATAGCCATGTGGTTCTTGATCAGGTAGAGGGTACTTAGTCTGAGAGAGGAGGAGTCAGTGCAAAAAGCTATAAAATTAAAACACATTTGATCATTACATATTTCAGTCTAATATAAAAACGACCAAGACATTAGATAAGTAAAGAAACAGTTATTGACAAGCAAAATCATCCCCATAAATCATTATAAAATATAACTGAGTAGTGAGATGCAACCTTTTCCAGAGAGCACACAAGAATTCTGAGAAAAGGTAACAGGCATTTCAGATTCCATTCCTTGTAAAACACTATTTTTCCTTATATTTGCAATACTAAATCTTAATTTGCCTAACTAAAAAAGCTCAGTTATCCATATATTTTATAAAAAGGTGGTATGGCACTTTTCTTATATTTCATTCCTTAAGTCTGGAACAAACAAACAAACAAACAAAAAACAAAGAAAATAAACCCCAACACGACTTATATCTGACCCTACTCTGGCTATGATTTAAAAACCATTGCTATATCCATCAGCCTAATAATGCCTTGTTTCCAAAGTTACCCTGCTACCTTATAAAGTTCCAATAGCAATCCATTCAAGTTCCACAAAGGCACAATTCCCAAACCTCATCCAAACTATTTTAAAAACATCCTCTAAATAATTATTATCTTCAAGACACATGTATGAAAATATTTGTGTAGTTTCTAAGTTTACCTTTGAAATTTTGAGTTTCAAGCAAAATACATATTTTTCCAAAGAGAACTTCAAGATTATAAACTTATATTTGCATATAATTCTTAATAGGCAAATCAAGAGATCTGAAGGTGTAATATAAAAGTTCCATCCTCCTACTCCTCTTTCCTATGCTTGTAAAAAAAGAATTTATTTTCCATTATTTCATTGAGAATGTATTCAATTGTAATTCAAGAACTACAATATAAAAATTCACAAAATATAAATTTGCCTTGATGATACTTCATTTTACTAAATACTTTCTTAATAAAGAATTACAGGAAAATATCTTTCTCATTCAAAGGGGTAAGTTCCAGAGATCCTAGTAAACAAGGCAGATCTATGAGTATTATTTTATTGACAATGTTTCCTTACAAATAAATCTCTTTTTGCAATGTTCTTTCAATGTTTCTAACTAATTACATCGGGATAAGGCCTCAATAAAATGTTAATACAGAATTAAAATTATTCTATGCCACCTATTAATCTCCATTTAAATAAGGAAGGCATGCTCTCAACTAAGGGTTACATGTAGGCATCATCAATAGTAGCCAGCAGGAGGCAGGGAAGTGGGTGAACTAGCCTTAGGTGCAGAATACAGTTGAACTTGTGTTGTTTAACACGCTGAATATTTGAAAAACTGAATCACTGAATCTGGAAGTTTTCCTACAAATATCTAAAAATTATTTTGATAGTTACTAAACAGACACATTAGATTAGTAACTTTCACTAAGTGAAATGACTTTTAAACCATGCAGTTTAACATGAACATGCAACACACCGAAATATGGTCCAACTTTTTAACAAAACATTCATTAGCCAGTATTTTTCACTTACCATTACTTTTTATGCTTAAGTGTCCTGTAAATGGGCTTGATGGACCATATCTGGGCATGACAAGGTTTGTTCTGACTTTTAACAAAAATGTGACAATTAGAACAAAAGAAAAATTTCCGACAAACGATATAATACGGAGAATAATTTTTAAGTCATTAATTTTTTATTTAACTAAAATAGCAGATTGCAATTTTGCTGAGTACTCTTTACAAGACTGTACTGCCACAGCAAGTTTTCTCTGGCTATATCATCAATCACAATTTTGTGGCACTTATCTTTAGTATTGTATTTTAAGACTTTATATGCTTCATGTGAAATGATACATTGACCACAGACATTATTTAACTGGACAAACATTTATTAAACTTTTATTGTATCAAGTACTATGCTAGGCACTGAGAATATACAATTGTGAGGTTATTGTCCCTACTCTCAATAAGTTTGAAATCTAATAGATAGGGTATATTATATACACAAGTAAGTATACAATATACAGAAAGTGATCAAATCAAAGGGAAGGTCCACAGTACTGTGACAAAACATGAGGAGGAAGAGATCACATTCAGATTGTTGACTCGAAGAGTGGCTATGAGGTTGGGAGGTGTTCACACAGACCTTCTACCCAAACTTGGGTCTTAAAGGAAGAAATGGATTTCATCAAATGGGAATATCAAAGGAACATATTTCAAGCAAGGAAATGAAGGTCAAGATTGAAAAACAAACACCTAGAAGTCTAAATTGACTGGAATGTATAGTTCGTGAAATGGTTAAATGGAGCTAGATATAGAAAGCTTTGAATCAATCAATAAACATCCTACTATGTGCCAGGCATTGTGTTAAATGCTAGAGACACAAATAAAAAGAGAGACAGATTCTGCTGTCAAGGAGTCAAGGCCCCTTGGTACAGGGGCATGATGAAGAGTTCAAAAGATGTCCAAAAGCAGCGCAGCTGTTGGGAAATGAGAGAAAACTGTGCTGAGCCTCCTCTTTAAACAGAAGCTCTGTCCAGAAGTCAAAGGATCCAATTAGGGGCACAAAGGGTAGAGATGAAACAGATGTATGAGTACAGGCAGATTCAGTAACCTTGAATACCAGGTTAAGGAGTTCGTATAGTTAGGGTAGAGGTAATAGGGAAGGTTTTTGAGCAGGGTAATGACATGATCAGATCTGTTCACTTGGAAGATTAATTTGGCAGCTATGTAAAGGATGGAAAGAGAAAGAGACTCGAAGGGAGATTAAGAATAAGAGTTGAGGAGGGTTCTTTAAAGGAGAGGAAAGTATGGAGATGAGATATTTCAGAGAGAATTGACAGTACCCAAAAACTAATGGAATATGAGAGAAAAAGAAGATTCAAAGATGGTATCATGATGGGGGTATGAGGTTATGATTCTTTTCTAAGGAAATAGGAGACCTAAGTATATTTGTAGGCAGAGGAAGGATCACAGATTTAGAGCCAAAAATGTTATATTTAGAAATCATATAGTCCAACAACTTCATGAAAGGATGAGGAAATCAATGCACAAGTTCACAAAGGCGGTTAAAAACAGAACATAGATTTAAACTGAGGTTCTCTGACTGATTCCAAATCTAGAACTCTTTCCATTCCACCACAAATGCTCCCTATGTTACTAGTAGAAAGGGAGAGAATGAAGATGAGAAGAAAAGATAAATCCAGCTCCCAAAGGAAACTGGAAGGGATGGAATCAAAGGCACAAGAGGATAGGAGCTGGCCAGGGAGATCACTATCTCAGTGTGAGATTGTAGGGAAGGAGAGAGGTTGCTATTATTAATTCAATACAGCCAAAGGGTCAGTTGTGAAAAGCTGAAGCATACTTGCTGAAAAGATAAGAAAAAAAGTTTAAGGTAGGACACAGATGCAAAAAGGAGAGACTGATGGAAAAATGATGTCAAGATGGCAGCTTCAAAGAGCAAAGAAGAAGACAGATTCTAATATGGGAGAAAGACAGACTAGAATCAGAAAACTTTTATGGATGGGGCAGGGCCTTGGTAATAGGCCAAAGAAGAGGCAGAAAGAAACCAGGTTATCTGAAGCAACAACAACAACAACAACAAAAAAAAAAAAAAAAAAAAAGGCACAAGCTGAGTTACAAGGTGTATTACCTGTTAACCTCACAGTTTCTACTAAAAATCAGGTTTGTATCTGGGTTTTGGTTTTTTTTTGCATTTTTGGTGAGGCGATTGGGGTTAAGTGACTTGCCCAGGGTCACACAATAAGTGTCAAGTGTCTGAAGTCGGATTTGAGCTCAACTCCTGACTCCAAGGCTAGAGCTCTATCCACTGCACCACCTAGCTGCCCCTGTACCTGAGTTTTATTCCTCCAAACAATAAAAACAGGGTTGCTAATGGCAGTTGCTTGACTTACAATTAAAAACTAAGAATAGGGTAGACAAGCCTCTTGGTAAAACTAACTTGGTCAGGACCTAATAGAAGGGCCTAGGAAGGAGTAAATGGGAATGACAAAAGGATATGTTTTGAAAGGAGCCATTTAGTACTTTAAACTCATCCAAAGCACATTGACTAATGTGAACTGTATGTATGAAATATTTCAACAATACATTCCTTTTGCCCTGAAATGTTGTAAAGTTTAGTTGAATTGCATATGTTAGATTTCAGTGAATTGTGTGGGACAAAATTTGTACTCCCATAAAAGTCAAATAGGGACAAGGATAAGATCTTAAAGGGGACAAGTATCAAATTTATTTAATGTATTTATGGTCAAATTAGTACTTCAAGCTTGTTCTGTAAGAGAATGTCTATGATGTAATAATAGATCACACATATAAAGGAATAAAAAAAGGAGTCAAAATTGTCTTTTAAAAAAGGTTTTAAACTAAATTTTGGTAAAGTATTAATTATGCTTTGAAATACTTAAAGATTTTTTCTTAGTAAACTGTGATGGAAAGTTAAAAATTTTTAGTTTTAAAATTTATATATTAGTTTTTACAGTATTTAATGTTGATTTGGCTTTTATTATTTATGGCTTAATAATTTGTGGCACATGGCAAATGTGCCAAATATATATTGTATGGAATTTATTTTAAAATTCTGAAATAAATAACAATGCCTGATGTATGTGTGGTATCCCCTTCCCCTCAGAGAGTAAATTCAGTAAGCAAAAGGAGTGATTAATTTTTCCTTTTCTATCTCTAGCACCTACCATAATGCTTTGTACATAGCATGTGCTTAATGTTTGTTAAATTGAATCATTTTGCAAACTCAGTAAAAACTATATTGCAAACTGATTAAAAACTAACTTTATTGGTTATATTATTAAAGCATTAATCTTAGCTTACGCATTTTTCATTCAATAATTATATACCATATATACTATATAATTATATACTGAAAAACTATCGTATGCCAAAAATTACACTATACACCTTGACAGTATACAAAATAAGATACACGGTTCTTTTAGAGAGAGAGAATAAAACTCTCAAAAATCATAAAAAGCATTTAATTTCTCTTCTAAGGAAAAGGTGTTCACAATAATTTTATTGTTTTGAAAATTACTGCACTTTGAGGCTGTTGTACAAGAAAGGTTTAGATATACTCAATTTACTGCTCAATTAAGTGTTAATTATTTTCTAACAAGATGGACAAAGATCATTCATTGTCAAATGTCAATGTTAAATTGTCAAAGCAGATTTCAAGGCACAATTAAGCATTTTCACCTAAGGATACTCTTCCAAATCAAGACAGAAGATTCAAGGACGAGATATTGCCTTATTTGAGTTCTCTTACATCTGCTGTCCTGACTGTAAAATACTTGAACTGAAAATGACCATAGCAGGTGGTTCAGAGTTCAGTATTGACCAGTTTATCTGGGCAAGGACAGACTGGTATGTTATGGGGAGAGGCAGGGGTAGAAAATTCGTTGCCTGGGTAGAAGGGATGTTCACATACTCTTTAGTCATAGAAAAATAGGTTTTATTGGTTCTTAACCTTGGGGTCCATGAACTTGCTTTTTAAAAAAATTTTTTTATATAATTGTTTCCTTTGTAATCCTATATATTTTATTTTATACATTTAAAAACATTCTGAAAAGTGGTCTATGGGCCTCAGCAGACTGCCAAAAGACTGGCATGACCTACAAAATAGCTAGTGATCTAGTTGAACCCTCTCCTTTTACAGTAAAGGAAACTGAGGCATAGAGAGGCAGCTGGGTGGCCCCATGGATAGAGTGCTGGACGTGAAGTCTGACAAACCTGAGTTCAAACCCTGCCTCACACACTTATACTCGGCTGCGTGACCCTGGGCTAGCAAGTCACTTAATCTTTCTCAGGCTCAGTTTCCTCATCTGTAAAATGGGGTGAAATAATAGCGCCTACCTCACAGGTTTGTTTTGAAGATGAAATAACATAAGTAAAGCACTTTGCAAACCTTAAAGCCTATATAAATGCTAGCCACCCCGACCCCCGGACCCCTTGTGCTGGGATTCAAAATCAGGTTTCCTTAGGCCAAATCCATCACTCTTTCCACTACTACACTTTGCTGCCTTCCTCATGGGTTGGCTGCGCCATCTTAACAGCATCACTGTACCCCAAGATCACAATTCAGAGACAGAATGGGGCCCTGTGACAAATGGATTCCATCGACTACAAGTGGTAAAAAACAAAAATAAAACAAAACCAAAAAAAAGAAAAAACCACGTGGAAGTGTCACAGGCATAGAATTTTTTTTTTTTTTTAACATTAGTAGAAAGATGCTTAGAAATCATCTAGTCCAACTCCTTGAGAGACTGCGTGCTGGGAGGGCGGCTGGTCCACTGCAGGAGGGCAGAGGTCACACTCGGGAGGGGGGGACTAGAGCAGCCCGGGGAGCGGGAGGGGTGGGCCGGCGGTGGGAGGAGGGAATGGGGCCCGAGCCCCACGAGCAAGATGCCTCCCCCCGCCCGCGTCCTCCCCCGAGCCTTCACACCGCCGCCACGGTGCAGGGCGGCCCCTTTACCTTTCCGGGGGTTGTCCTGGTTCTTTCCTCCCATATTCTCCCTTTATTGCCGCTGCAAGAATACGCTGGGCCCCCCTCTACTCTTCCCCGACGGTCGATCTCCGGGTCTGGCCCAGGCCACCCACCCCGTTCCACCCTCCCGCGGCGGTGGTGGCGGCGGCGACGGCGACGGAAACCGAGGAAGAGGAAGGCTCATAGAGCCTCAGTCTCCCCGGGCGACCGTAGTCAGGCGGGTTGCTAAGGCGCCTTTACGGCCGTGTGTGGCGTCACGACGCAGAGGAGGGGGCGTGGTCATCCTTCACTCCGATTCCCACCCACTCCGATTCCAAGGCGAGGCTGGCCGTTTTAGGAGGGGCGGGATTATGAGGCTGGGAAAGAAGGGGGCGGAGCCCAAACTGAGCGGGGAGGAGGCGGGGGGGGGGGAAGAGGGGAGAGGCAAGAAGTGGGGCGAAAATCCAGGAAAGAGGGAGGGGCGCTGCTGCTCCTCTAACCAGGCTTCACCTTCCGTTTCTTGGCGCAGCTCTGGTTCAGGGGAGGAAAAGAAAGCGCAGGTCTCTCTCTTCTCTCCGGGTCCTCTGAGCAAAGGAGGTGGATGCTGACGACCTCAAGCTGGTCGGTCTGTCGTTGCTCTGAGATGCTGCCAACCCCCCCATAGAGAAGCCTCCTGTTACAGGGAGGAAAGTCAGGGCTCAGGAACTGATGGGCAGCATGCTGCTTCGTCTCTGCTAGGAGGGGTCTGGTGGTTTCATCTAGCACCTCTCCCTTGGGTCCAGAAAAAGTCAGAAGCAGACCCTGGTGAGGTCATAGTAACGTCTAACCAGCTTCAGTTAATTAAATTCACTACACTGCCACAAGGTTTTTGGATGAGTTAAAACCCCAGAGAGATTTAAAAATGGCACGCTTACAGGTTTTCACATTCACTAACAAAAGCTCATAATGGAAATTAAAAATTAAAAAAAAAAAATATATATATATATCAATACCTGGTCATGTAGATTGTACATCTTAAACATAAATGGTTAGTTTTTAGTCATGTTCTAATTATTGAACTCCCGAATTTACCTGTAAATAATCACTTTTGAATGAATGATCTGTGCCTATACAGGGAATTTGGATTAGCATGGCTAATGGAAAACATAATTAAGGAATCACTTATTTGTATTTAGCGCCTTTTCACACAGAAGCTCTTAGTTCTCATATCTACTCAAAGCTATGTTAGTAAAGGCTTTTAATGAATTAGCATAGTGAGAAAAGTAGCAATAAAACATTTCTTCACAAACCCCTTAGGCACACTCTCCCACAAATACCTATAGCATCAGGGGAAGTTATGTGGGAACACAGGCATGGAGCAATATTCATTTATGGAAGATGTGTCCAGGGCACATATGAGAAGAGCCCATAGGTAGGTGACACATTTTGCCAGAGCACATATGAAGGGACAATTCACTTACATAACAGGGTTGCCAAAATAATCATACTGCTACTACCAGGCCTGCTACCTACTGGTCTCATATGACACAAAGTCCCTGCCAGACCATTGCTCCTTGTAGGTCCTTAGTGACTACGGCTGGCTGCTTGCTACTGCGTGTATTGATCTACTGGGCATAGATGATTGTAGAGCTTACTCTTCCAGAATCTGCTTCCAAATGGAATCCACAGCTGAGGTGCTACCTCTTCTCCATTAACAAAAAAAAAAAAAAAAAAAAAGGATATTCCCCCACCATCTGTCCTTTGGCTTAACAGATAAGAACAGACAGTTTTCAGACAAATTTATCTATAGTCATATGAAAAATGCTCTAAATCACTATTGATTAGAGAAATGCAAATTAAAACAACTCTGAGGTACTACCTCATACCTATCAGATTGGCTAATATGAGAGAAAAGGAAAACGATAAATGTTGAAGGGGATGCGCAAAAACTGGGACACTAATATACTGTTGGTACAGTTGTGAAGTAAACCAACAATTCTGGAGAGCAATTTGGAACTGTGCTCAAAGGGCTATAAAATTGTGCATACCAAAAAACAAAACAAAACAAAACAAAACCAAAAAAACAAAAAAAAAAGAAAAAAATTGTGCGTACCCTTTGATCCAGCAATACTAGGTCTGTATCCCAAAGAGATTTTAAAAAAAGAGGAAAGGGAAGAACATATTTTTATAAAAATATTTAAAGCAGCTCTTTTTGTGGTGGCTAAGAATTGGACATTAAGGGAATGCCCATCAACTGGGGAATAGTTGAACCAGTTGTGCTATATGAATGTAATGGAATATTATTGTGCTATAAGAAACGATGAGCAGGATGATATCAGAAAAACTTGGAAAGACTTACATGAACTGATAGAGTGAAATAAGCAGAACCAGAAGAACATTGTCCATAGTAACAGCCATATTGTACAATGAAAAACTGTGAATGACTTAGTTTTTCTTAGCAATACAATGATTCAAGACAATCGCAATGGACTTATGAGGATTGCACATGTATAACCTATATCAGGTTTCTTACCATATCAGGGTGGGGGAAGGGGCAGGAGGGAGGGATAGAACTTGGAACTCAAAATTTGAAAAGAAAAAACAGCAGATGTTGAAAATTGTTTTTACATATATTGGGGGAAAATAAAATATTAAAAATAAAAAAAATAAGGGAGAGCAAAATCTGGTTTGGAGGAGGGTTCTAAAAGGATGAAGGATGTTGGAGAAAACTTGACCTAGATTTTAAATTTTGTCATATATAAGTAAGCAATTAATATTTATGAAGTAAATACTATGCAGCTAGATGGTGCAGTGGATAGAGTCCAGGCCTGGAGTCAGGAAGTCTCATCTTCCTGAGTTTAAATCTGGCCCTAGACACTTCCTAGCTGTGTGACTCTGGGCAAGTTACTTAACTCTGTTTGCCTCAGTTTCCTAATCTGTAAAATGAGCTGCAACCTACTGCAATATCTTTTCCAAGAAAATCCCAAATAGGGTCATGAAGAGTTGGACAGGATTGAAACAATTAAACAACAACACTATGCACAATACTGAGGGGGATTACAAATGTGGAAGTTTTCATTCTATTGAAATATTTAAACCAGTGTTGAGGGGAAAAAAATTAACACTGTATTCTGCATTGTAGACACAAGCCCACCAGAACCAGTTTTTATTAACATTTTATTATTTTAAATCTCAGCGTTTTTCAGCTTAGAGAAATGTCCAAGCTCTCAGTCCCCTCACACACTTGGACATCTCCTCAATACAAGAAACTTTGAAATAACATTTAACAGTTTCTTAAATATTGAAAAATTTCATAATCTGATAAAGTGTAATTACCCAACTTAAAAGCAGGGTCAAAGTTAACATTCTGCTTATTCAATCTAGAACAATGGTCACTTAAACTTGAAGAATCATAAAACCACTAAATCCCTCTATGACCACTCCCCTCATGGATTCTCCTGGATCCATCTTCCCAAGCTTGGTCACAGATGACCTGAAGTAATTGGAGACCTTTTCCATCTGATCAATACCCTAACCCCTTCAATAAGCAGGGTACTGCTTTTAGGCAGGTGATTAGTTCTTCAGGGGATTTGGAAATAACTATTATGCATCAATCAAGGACTCCCTTGTCTTTGTCCTTTAGCTACCCCAATTACTTCAAAGGGAGAATCCTTGTGGGGCTTAGCAGAGAGAAGGAAGCAACACACTACTTAAAAATTGATAGTTAAGGAAAAATTAATAAGGTTTCTGTTTCAGATTAATCTAAAAGCTTGAGATAAGGGTACTTCTAAATGCTTTCTTAATATTTCTAAGAAAAAGAGCAGGAGGGCTTTGTCTGCTTCCATACTAGGGTGAATAATTATTGGCTATATATGCTTTTTATAGATGGCTAAATTCTCCATCAGAGATACAGAATGTAATTTTAGAGTAACTTTAATCTAAACTTACTTCCTCCTTCTTTCCTTCCCTTCCCTCCCTCTTTCATCCCTTCCTCCTTCCCTCTCTTCTCTCTTCTCTTCCTCTCTTTCTCCCTTTCCTTCTACAAAATGCATAAAGCAAAAGAACTAGTTTTTATTAGACTTTATTAACATTTTATACCAAGTTGCTGAATTTAATTTTGTAGTAATATAATATATTCATATCACTTTGTTCATATCTCCCCCATTAAAATGTGAAGTCCTTCAGGACTGTTTTTACCTTTCTTTGTATCCCCAACACTTAGCACAATTCATGATACATAATAAGCACTTAATAAATGTTTACTGATTGTTGACTGACTGACTTTGTACATAACAGCATCACTAACTGAATAGAAAAGTATGTAATGACTGTTGTGAGGAAGATGTATTAATCATATTTCTGTTTCTCATTCAAAACCAATAGAGTGTGCTACAAATAATTAAAGTTAACATTTTCATGTGGGGAAGGGAAAAGAATAAGTATTTATGTAATACCTGCTATGTGCTAAGCATTGTGCTAAGTGCTTTTTTATGAGTATTATCTCATTTTATCCTCACAACAATCCTGGTGAGGTAGTGCTATTATTATCCTCATTTTACAGTTGAGGAAACTAAGACCAACAGAGGTTAAGTGACTTGCCCAGGGTCACACAGTCAGTAAGTGTCTGAGGCTACATTTGAACTCAGTTCTTCTTGACACCAGGCCCAGTGTTTTATCCACCGTGCCACCTCTATGAATGTTTTATAGTTTTTTTAAAGTACTTTATTATATACATGACTTCATTTGATTCATGAAACAACCTTATGCCATTGATTGTACAAGTATTATTATCTTCATTTTATTTATTGACTTCCTAGAAGATGGTAGACTAGGTCTACCGGATTCCAAATCTAGTTCTGTTTAAAAATTTTTTTTGTTTTCATTTCATTTTTATTTGCACTCTGTTATATTTACTCCTATGCCATCAACTTTTGTTTCTTCAGTTTCTTTTGGGGTATCTTTTTCTTTTGAGAAACCTCCTCTTCTGGTTTAGGAACAATATGTTCTTTTTCAGTACTTATCATCTCAATGTGCTAAGGAGAACACATGTATAGGTTGATTTGACCATGAGCCCTGTAAATATGCCATTGCATTTTGGAAGGCTTGTTAACCTGGACATGCTCAATGACAAAAGAATCCACATCCAAACCCTTCAGTTCTGTTTAACACTCTCCATTCTTAGGCATATGCAGCAAGAACTCAGCACTCTTTTAGGGCCAATGACCCGATGTCCAACCCCAATGCTTAGCCTGGGCACGTCTGCCAACTCCACCATTATGTTGACGGAAGGGAACACATTGTTTCTTCACAGTGACAGCTTTTAAATACTTGATAGCTTGGGTTGTTTCATGGGTCTTCTTGAAGTGGATGCGGAGAGATGAACCCCTTGACTGCACAATTTTGGGGGGTCTTCTGGATCAAGGGAGTACCTTACCATTTTAAATGATTCCTAGGACAGCTCAAAGGAAGAGGAAGAGCAAAGGCTTTTGTGAGACTTGATCTGTTTTAAATTTTTTTCTTTTTTTTGTTGTGAGCTTAATCATCAAGAAGCGTAAACATTTCAAGAAATAATGAAAAACATCGCCAGAGCTAGCTCAGTGTTTAGGAGGCTCTGAAAGAAAGTATGTGAGAGAAGAGGTATTAGACTGACTATCAAACTGAAGGTCTACAGAGCTGTTGTGCTGACCTCATTGGTGTATGCCTGTGAAACCTGGACAGTCTACCAGTGCCATGCCGGAAACCGAATCACTTTTATTTGAATTGTCTCAGGAAGATTCTGAAGATCACCTGGCAGGATAAGATACCAGACACTGAGGTCTTTTCTTGAACTAAACTGCCAAGCATTCAAACTCTGCTTCAGAGAGCGCAACTCCGATGGGCTTGCCATGTTATTCAAATGTAAAACATAAGTTTGCCAAAAAGACTATTTTATGGAGAACTCATACAAGGCAAGTGTTCCACATGGTGGTCAGAAGAAGTGATATAAGGACACTCTGAAGGTCTCTCTTAAGAACTTTGGAATTGATTGAGTAACATGGGAGACACTGGCACAGGACCACTCAGCATGGCACGCCCACATCAGAAAAGGTATTGTGCTCTATGAGCAAAGCAGAATTGAAATAGCTCAAGAAAAATGCAAGATTCGCAAACTTAGAGAATCCACCCCAAATGTTCACATGGACTATTTGTGTCCAATCTGTAGTAGAACAATCTGAACTTGTATTGGTCTGATCAGTCACAGTCAGACACACAAAAAACTTGACTTTAGCGTAGTGATGTCATTGTGGTTGTCTTTGCAAATGAAGGACAATAACCAACCAACCAACATGACCTTCATGGGAATATGACTAATAGTAATATTGCAGATTCAAAGAGTATGTACAATTTACTGAATTTTTGGATATAGTTCCAAATTCTCACCCCACCTCTCAATTATTGGACCAATTCAGAGCTCCAACAATGCATTAGTGTGCCTGTCTTTAAACAGTCCCTGTACAAATTGCGGCTTTGTTTTTAGGCAGGCTTTGCCAATATGATGTCTATAAGGTGGAACTTCTGTTATTTTAACTTCCATTTCACTTATTATTAGTGATTTGGAGCATTTTTGTATGTTTATTGATAGTTTATATTTCTTATTCAAGAATTGCTGGATCATATTCTTTAATCAATTATCTAATGGTGAATAGTGCTAGTTATTATATATTGATATATTATTTACGTATCTTATATATCAATCCTTTATCAAGGAAATTTTCTGTATAGGTTTTCCCTAGTTGATTATTTTCCTTCTGATTCTAATTGTATTATTTTGTTGGTGCATAAACTTTTCAATTTTATGTAATGAAAATTGTCTCTTTTATCTTTTATGATCATCTCTTCCCATTCTGTAGGTAAGAAGTCTCATTCCTAACTATAGTTGTGAGCTATATTTCCTTACTTTCTCCCTTAATTGTTTTTATACTATGATCTTTTAACATTTAGGTCATGTATAGATTTAGAGCTTATTGTGGCATATAGTGGTAAAAATTGTTGGTCTAAATCTAATTTCTGCCAGACTGCTTTCCAGCTTTCTCAGCAGTTTTTGTTAAAAAGGGAGTCTTTACATCAGTAGCTAGAAACCTCAGATTTATTGGACATTATAATATGTTTGATTGTGTCTGAATCTTAATAATTTCATTTGATCAATTTTTCTTGTTTTCAACTAGTATGAAATAGTTTTGGTGATTACTGCTTTATAGAATAATTTGAGATCTATTACTACAAGGCCCCCTTCTTTCCCAATTTTTTTTCATTAATTCTCTTGAAGTTCTCAAAGTTGTGTTCCTCAGGATGAATTTTTTTTATCATTATTTTGCCTAGCTCTATAAAATAACCCATTGGTATTTTGATTAGTATGGTGCTAAATTGGGCAGCTAGGTGGTACAGTAGATAGTGTGCTGGGCCTAGAATCAAGCTGCTCTAGTATCTTTGCCAAGAAAACCCCAAAATTAGGTCATGAAGAATCAGACATGACTGAATAACAAGAGATCTAGAAATTAATTCAGATAACATTACCATATTTATTATATTGGCACAAGAAAGTCTGAAGCTTGGGATAATGCCTCCCAACACCCAGGTGGGCAGAGCCCAGCTTTAACATAAAGTTCAAAGTCAAGAAATAGACCGGAAAAATGAGCAAACAACAAACAAAAAGAACAACCATAAAACTACTATAGTGACAGGGGAGACCCAGACATAAATTAAAAAGATGACATAATGTAAAAACACCTACCACCAAAGCCTCAAAGATAAAATACTAATTGAACACAAGAAAGACATGAGTGGTAGAGGAAAAATTGGGAAAAGAAATAAGAATGATGTGGGGAAATTATGAAAACAGAATTAACAGCTTGGTGAAAGAGGCACAGAAAATACTGAAGAAGGAAAGGATTCAGGGAAGATGGTGGAGCAGGTCAGAAAATTCCAAGTTCTTCAGATTTCCCTCACAAACAAGACAAAATAGTGCCTCAGGGCAAATGTAGAGCAGTAAAAATAAACAAGAGTTGGGGCAGAACAGTGGTCATCCTGGGACAACTGAGAGAAGATCCAAAGACAAATCCCAGGACTGAGGTTTGGTCCCTGTGAAGAGTTAACATCTCCAGGCTAGTTCCACTGAAACAGGAGAGCCCTGGGGATAGCTGAGTTGAGAGGTAGCCTTAGCTTCAACCACAGAAGCTTTCATTTCCTGGACATTGTTGGGAGTCCTCATCTGAGCTGGGGAAGATTAAAGGAACCTCTGCTGATAAGGAATGCCAGACCCAGCTGAGCTGCTGAGATGTGGTCCTGGGCAAGAAGGAACTAGCACAGACCTGGTGAGTGCAGAAGTAGTGGGGCTGGAGGTCGCTGTCTGTGGGTACTTACAGGAGGGCAGAGTTCTTGGTTTCAGTTCCAGGCCAGAGGGGAAAACTGAAGGACGATCTGAGGTCAGAGGCACCATTCCCCATATCCCAGGACTAGAGTTGATTACAAAAAATAAGCTGCTACAAATCAAAAAAAAAAAAAATGAACAGGCAAAGGAGAAAGAATCTAACCATAGAAAGTTATTACAGGAATAGGGAAAACCAGGGTTTGTCTTCAGAGGAGGATACTGAAGGAAAAAAGCCTCTTCTACCCCAAAGAGTAACATCAAATGGTCACCTGCCCAAAAAAAATTCATAGAAGAACTTAAAAAAGACTTTAAATATCAAATGAGAGAGATTGAGGAAAACATTTTTTAAAATAAGAACAATCCAAGAAAAACAAGAAGACTATGAAAAAAAAGTCAACAAATTAGAAAAGGAGATTTAGAATCTTAAGAAAATGACTCCTTGAAAATTAGAATTGGGCAAGGCAAAGTCAATGAAATTATAAGAGACCAAGAAATAATAAAACAAAATATAAAGAATGAAAAAATAGAAGAGAATATGAAACATCTCATAAAAAAACAACTAATCTGGAGAACAGATTAAGAAGAGAAAACATAATAATTGAACCACCTGAAAGTTAAAGTCAAAATAAGAATCTCGATACAATAGTACAAGAAATAATTAAAGAAAATTGTCCTGAAGTGTTAAAACAAGAGGGGAAGGTAGAAATAGAAAACATCCACTGTTCATCACCTGAAAGAGATCTTATGAGAAAAACCTGCCCGAACATCATAGCCAAATTCTGAAATCTGCAGCTCAAGGAGAAAATATTAAGTGCAACAAGAAAAAAACAATTTAAATATGGTAGTGCCACAATTAGAATTACACAAGACCTAGCAGTGGCAACACTAAAAGACCACATGTCTTGGAACACTATATATTGAAGAGCAAAAAAACTGGGGCTGTGGCCAAAAATATCATACCCAGCAAAGTTAAGAGTAATCCTACATGAAAAAAAGGCTATTTAGTGAATTGCCAGACTTTCAGGATTTTGTTAACAACAACAACAACAACAGCAACAAACAAACAAACCCTGAACTTAAGAGAAGATTGACATATAAAATCCAAGAGAAATATAAGGTACATATCAAAGACTAGTTACAAGGGACTCAATAAATACAGATTGTTTACTTTTTATGAGGAAATAAAAAACGTATATCTAAGATTGTTATTGTAATTGGGTAGTCAAAAGAAAGATTGGGGTAGACTTGAGTATGATAGGATTCTAAAAAGTAAAATCATTTAGGAAAAGGAAAAAGATTAATTATCTTATACAAATGAAGGGTGAGAGGAAGAATTGACACAGTGGAATTAGATGGGGAGGAGGGTTGGAAGTTCTGGAACCCTACTTTCATCGGAAATGGGATATATATACACATATATATGTATGTATGTATGTATGTATGTATGTATAAAAGTCTTCTAAATTGAGAAAGAAATAAAAGGCAAAGGGGATAGGGAGGGGGGAGAGGATAGGGTAGGGATTTTTGTAGGGGAGGATGAGGGAATAGGATGGGGGGGTAATAAATGGGCATTTAGATTAAGGGGAATGGGAGGATAAGGGAGGGATTCTTGGGGGGGTATGTCAAGTAATACAAGAGTAAAGTAGTGAGTAGGAGTAAAGTAGAGGAGGCAGGAGGGGTAAGAAATAAGAGATATACACAAAAAATAAAGATCAGGAGTAGAATTTATTAAGGGAAAAAAAGCAGGTGTAGTAATCATGATCTCAGACAAAGTTAAAGCTCAAATAGATTTAATCAAAAAAGAAAAATATGGAAACTACACTATATGTCAGTCATATTAATCAATATTGTTTTAGACTATTTAAATAACTAGATAGTATAAGGTTGGAATAGTGCTGCGGTGTAGGAAATGAGTTGGTGAACTTAGAAAAATATAGAAAGACTCAGACTTAAAGAAAGAAGAGGTTATCCACTCTCAGAGAAACAGAGGACAAATAAGTATAGTATGGTCTTACATAGATGCATATGAGTGCATATATATATATATATATATGAAAAAATATATATAAGTACGATTATAGTTATCTAAATACGTGTATGTGTATGTATGTATTTGTATATTTATACATCTTTGTGTATATATGTATGTTTGTATATATGTATATATGTGTATATGTGTATATATGTGTATGTGAGATCTATGTCATATAGTATGTATGTATGTATGGCTACACTTAATTGTAGCCTTCTTGGGGAAAGGGGGGAAGGGGGAAAAAAGAACAAAGTAAAAAGTGCACAGCAGAGAACAAAAAAAAACTTACAAGGAAGCAAAGAAAAAAATGGACAACTCTGAACGCAATGCATAGTATTTATTATATAGGTTTTATTGAAATATAAATTTATTGTATATTTTGAATCCTCTCTTATGTTTTGCTGTGCACATGACAATATTTTTTTTTCTTTTCTTATTTTGTATTTAACTTTTAGTATTTAAGTTTAAAATAAAAATTTTTTTTGAAAAAAAATTACATAACTTGAAAAAAATACCAAAGAAAATAATACTTTCAAAAACAGAACTGACCTACTGGGAAAAGAGCCACAAAAATTCACTGAAGAAAAGAACTCCTTAAAATGCAGAATGGGCCAAATGGAAAAGGAGGTACAAAAGCTCACTGAAGAAAATAATTCCTTAAAAATTAGAATTCAGCAAGTGGAAATTAATGACTCCATGAGACATCAAGAAATAAGAAAACAAAGTCAAAAGAATGAAAAAAAATAGAAAAAAATGTTAAATACATCAGCGGGAAAACAAGTGATATGGAAAACAGATCATGGAGAGATAATTTAAGAATTATTGGACTACCTAAAAACCATAATAAAAAAAAGAAGCTAGATATCATCTTTCAAGAAATTATCAAAGAAAACTGTCCTGATATACTGGCACCAGAGGGTAAAATAGAAATTGAAAGAATCCACCTATCACTTCCTGAACAAGATTCCAAAATGAAAACTCCCAGGACTATTATAGTCAAATTACAGAGCTCCTTGGTCAAGGAGAAAACACTGCAAAGCAGGCAGAAATAATTCATATATTGTGGAACCACAGTCAGGATCACACAAAATTTAGCAGCTTCCATGTGAAAAAAAAAAACAGAAGGCTTGAAATATGATAGTCTAAAATGCAAAAGATCTAGTATTACAACCAAGAATCACCTATCCAGCAAAACTGAGCATAATCATTCAGGGGGGAAAATGAATATTTAATATCAAATGAGGACTTTCAAGCATTCCTGATGAAAAGACAAGAGCTGAGTAGAAAATTTGACTTTCAAATACAAGACTTAAGAGAAGCATATAAAGGTAAACTTAAAAGAGAAATCATAAGAGACTCAATAAACTTAAACTGTCTATGCTCCTATAAAAATAATATTATCTATTTCTGGTCTAATGTTATCATGGTGAATAATCTTTTGGGTAAGTTGCTATAGTATTTGTTAATATTTTATTCAATATTTGCATAAATATCCATTTGAAATATTGGTCTATAGTTTTCTTTCTTTGTCTTTCTCATACTTACCTATCAAAAACATATTTATTTCATAAAAAGAATTTGGTAAGATGCTTTATTTCTATATTTTTGCAAATAATTTGTACAATATTGGAGTTACTGGTTGAATTCACTTGTAAATTAATCTGGGCCTGGATTTCTTTTTCCTTTAGGAGTTTAAAGTCTATTCAATTTATTTTTTTTTCTGAGATCAGGTTGTTTAAATACTTTTAAAAAAATAATAAAAAAATAATATTATATTTTAAAGTAGTCATCCATTACTTTAAGTTATCCCTTTTTAGGTTTATAGTTAAGAAAAAGAATTTCTAACAATTTCCTTTATTTTCTCTTTATCTGTTGTATATTTTCTTTCTTTCATTTTTGAGTATGGTGCTTTGGTTGTCTTCTTTTAAAAAACCATAGTAGCTAATGGATTGTCTTCTTTTAGTCTTTTCAAAGGAACAACATCTAGTTTTATTTATTCATTCATTTTTTGTTTTTAGTTTGTTTATCCCTTTTTTACTTTTAGAATTTTTATTTTTTTATTTATTTGGTTTTTATTTGTTGCTTTCTTAATTGTTTTATTTGCATTTCCAATTCATAGTTGATTAATATGGTTATTTTTTTGGTAATGAATACTTCAGCTGTATCTCTAAAATTTTTGTTTTTTTCTCATTTTTTTGCTAGAATTACCTATTGTTGCTGTGCTTTGTGCTTTGACCTGCACATTCTTTTTATTTATTTATTTTTTCTCAATTACATGTAAAAACATTTTTAACCTTCAATTTTAAAACTTTTGAGTTCCAAATTCTCTCCCTCCATCTCTTCCCACCTCCTTGAAAAGTAAAACAATTTGTTAATTATACATGTGCAGCAGGCAAAAAGTATTTCTGTATTAGTCAGGTTACAAAAGAAAACACAGAAAAAACCCCCCAAGAAAAACAAAGAAAATAAAAACCCTATTCTCCACTATGCATTCAGACTTTATTAGTTTTTTCTCTGGAAGTGGATAGCATTTTCATCATAAGTCCTTCAGAATTGTCTTGGATCATTGTATTGCTGAGTTAGCTAACTCATTCACAATTGATGATCATACAATGTTGCTGTTAGTATGTACAATGTTCTCTTGGTTCTGCTTATTTTACTTTGTGTCAGTTCATATAAGTCTTTTTAGGTTTTTCTGAAAGCATCCTGCTGGTCATTTCTTATAGCACAATAGTATTCCATCACAATCATTTACCACAACTTGTTCAACCATTCCTTAATCGATGGGCATCCCCTCAATTTCTATTTCTTTGCCACCATGAAAAGAACTGCTATAAATATTTTTGTACATACAGGTCCTTTTCCTTTTTATTTGATCTGTTCAGAATACAGATCTAGTAGTGGTATTGCTGGGTCAAAGGGTATGCCCAGCCTTCTGTGTGGAATGTTCAGTTAAAATGTGCAACAGGAAATAAGCTTTCCAGAGTCACAAGAGCTAAATATGAGGTTGCATTAGCATTCAGCTGATTATGTCCAGAGTATAGTAACCACCTGGCAGAATAACTTAAGTCCTCACTCAGTTGTTCCTTATTTGATATATTACAAATGATAATCTCCACCATTATAGTACATTAACATGATTTAAAGTTCAGGAATAATTTTCAAAGTACAAGATATCTGTGAAATCACTAACAATAAATCTTTCAGTTTGAATAGAGCAGTTTGATAGGAGAGGTCATGCAATAACCCCAAAGCTTAAGTGCTTTCTTCTTTGTCAGAGCATTGGGAAAAGGCTGCCTTCTGAAAATATCCTTTACCCCATAGAATTATAAGGAATTTTGCAGATCATTTTATCTACAGATTCCTGAGGCCTGTGGATATTAAATAACTTGCTCATGCTTAAATAACTAATTAGTGGAGCAGTCAGAGCAGGAGCCCAGGTCCCCTGACTCCTGTTCTAGTCCTTTCACTATAATATTAGTTAATCATTTCAGTAATATTAGCAAGAGCACAGGAGCAGGCATATAGTAAGAGAAAGGCCACTTCTGGGTAAACTTGACCAACAGGTCAGTCCCTTAAATTGCTCTCAGAAATCAGCAGCTTTAAGACAACCAAGTGTAGAAACCCTCAGCATTCATTACCACCAGTAGACCATGTGCCTTTTCTGCCTTCTGTGAGTTGGAAGAGAACTTGGCCACTTACTCCAATCCATACAGGAAGGAATCCTCTCATCATTACATATCTGGTAAGGGCCATTGAGCTTCTGTTTGGAGATCTCCAAAAAGGTAGAATATACCCCCCTCTCAAGGCAAGCCATTCTGCTTTTAGACAGCTTTAATTTTTAGTAAGTTTTTTTTCTTATGATGTCCCCTTCACAAATTCTATGTTCAAACCAAACCAGATTCCAAGAAACTCCCTGAACTTAGTACTTAGGATCAAGGTGGTGCAGTGGATAGAATGCTGGATTTGGATTCAGGGAAACCTGAATTCAAAGCCTGCCTCAGATACTTACTAGTGGCTCTATTGACTTCTGACTATGTGACTCTGGGTGACTCATTTAACCCTTGCCTGCCTCAGTTTCCTCATTTGTAAAACTGTGGATAATAATAGCACCTCCCTTGCAGTTGTTGTGAGGATCAAATGAGATGATTTTTGTAGAGTGCTTTGCAAACCTTTAAGTGCTATATAAATACTACTACTACCACTAGTGTAAGCTGCTTGAAGGCAGTCCCTTATATCCCTAGCACCTCACATGCAGATAGTAGAAACTCAGTAAAATATTGTTGAACCAAATTGAATCCAGTGACTAAAGGGACTTTCTTTGCATGCCCAGCACTTAGCATAATGCCTACCATGTAGCAGGTGTTTAATAAATGCTAATTGACTAATTTGATCAGGGTCCAACAGCCACTATGCATCAGAGATGGGACATGAAAACTAGGTTTCCCTGACTCAGAGACCAGCTCTCTATTAACTCTGCTATGCTGCTTCTCTTGAATTCAAATTGCCTAACCTCTCAGTGTTCTAGGCAATTCTCTAGTACTGTAAATTACAGGGAATAAGTGATGACCTGCATTGATAAAATGTATTTCTTCCTCTAGAAGTTGCTTCTATCAATGAATATCATAGGTCTGATCCCCATCCCTACTCTCAGCACTTAGCATAGTGCTGTGCACATAGTAGAAACTTAACATGGTTGAAATGAATTGAATTCACATGCTAGAGTATATTTGTAACTACTATGTCCTTTGGATCAACTGCAGTTTGATTCTTTGGAGATAGCTGTGGTCTAGGATTTACAACCATATAGCATCATTGGGAGAATATTGGGGACAAAGAACTGTTTTCTTATATCTTGGATCATTGAAAGTATTTGGGAATTGCCCAAATGCACTCCAATCTGACTTTTTCCTTCCATTCAATTCTAGAACCAATTCGTTGTCCATTTATAATGTCACTCTGTACTGATGGCAGTCCTTAAGAGAAAGCTATGTGCTGCAGAGGACATTCAAGAAAACTTGAGCTCAAATTCAACCTCAAACATTTACTAGCTGCGCAACCCTGGACAAATCACTTAACCTCTGTCTGCTTGTTTCCTCATCTTTAAAGTGGGGGTAATAACAGCATCTGCTTCCCAGGGTGGTTGTGAGAATCAAATGAGTTAGCATATGAAAAATGCAAACCTTAAAAGTACTATATAAATGCCAGCTATTATTGTTATTATTATGGACTTACTTGAAAGTCTTTCCAGACACAGCATGGCATAGTCTGAATAATAAGCAATCTCCAACTGTTTTGTTTTCCCATGTGGATTTATAAACCAATCTCTTTTGAGCAGTCATCTCATTGAGGAGGTCTTAAAGTATTCTAAAACTTTCTGAATTCAGTACTGATTCTAGAGAATTTCACCATGTAAAGGGTATTCCTTTTCCATTTGGAATGTTTTCAGGAGATCCTCCATGATAGAGGCACTTTGCTCATCATCCATATGCCCCTCCAACTGGAAACTTGAACTCTACCCAGGACCTCAATGCTCTAATAGATGACTTTTCATGTATCTTGCCTAGAACCAGGCCTGTCCCTTACTTCCCTATCAAAGGAAGAGGAAAAGGAACCATATGTATAAATATATTTCTAGCAGTTCTATTTGTGGTTGCAAAGAAGTGGAAACTAAACAGATACCAATTAATTGTAGAATGGCTGAACAAGTTATAGTATATGAATGTGATCAAGTACAAATGTGTTATAAGAAATGATGAAGGGTATAGTTACAGAAAAACCTGGGAAGACTTGTGTGGATTGATGCAAATTAAGTGAACAGAACCAGAAGAAAAATTTATACAATAACAGCAATATTATAATATAATAAAGATATGAATATATATTTTATATATTAGTATATTGTGCCGGCCGGGCCGTGCACACTCTCCTCCTAACAGGAACAGGCTGCCAGGGTCACACCTACCAGTCTTCGGAGCCCACCCGGATAAACATAGAGACGCACTCGAGCTTTACTCAGAGATCATCACAGCAAGGCCAAGCAGGAAAGCAAGAGCAGGAGCAAGCGAGCAGGAGCAAGAAAGCAGGAGCAAGAAAAAGAGCTCTGATCCCTATCCCCCTTATATACCTTCCTAGCCCCTCTTCCTGCCGTCCCACCCCCACGTGGCACAGCCGACATCAGACAATCCCTCACACCTCCCCCATCTTGCCACAACCCCCACGTGGCACGTAGCCAACATCAGACAATCCCTCACACCTCCCCCTTTTTGTTTAATCAAGGGGGCAGAGACAGGGTCTCAAGACTAGGGCCTCGGTTTTGAGTGCCTCTAATGAACCTCTAAGAATCCTAAGGAAACACCCTAATATAGTGGGTAGTAACAATAACAGTATAAATGCAAAAAGAGCCACAAATGCCCAAAGGGCCACCAGGGAGGGGATAGGGAAAGAGGTATGCCCCCACATAAGTTCATTTCCAATGTCCTGGGTAGCCAATGCTATTTTATGAATCTGCTCCTCCAGCTGCTGATCAATATCAGCCTGCACTTGGAGGGTGTGGGCGAATTTATTGGCCAGCTCCTCTATTTGTAAGGCAAGCAATTGCTGTCCGCTATATAAGTCCTGTATCTGGAACTCCTCTAAGATGGATGCCACCAACGCAAGTGCCCCCCAGCCATTCTCTCTTGTGTCAATGATAATTGATTGCTTTACCTATCTCCTCCCACCTGGCATCTTCAGCAGTGGGGAACCAATTGGCAGGGGTCTTAGCTTTTGTCAGTGTAAGGTGGCGAATGCCGAGGAGGTACAATGTGGAGTTCAGGGTCCAGCTGCCCCTGTAAGATGATCTCAGGAGTAGCCTCTTCCCACGTCAGTATTTGTCTTTGAGCACCTTCTACCAGGATCCATCTCTCCACTCTCGCCTCCTCCTGTTGCTGCAGTGTGGCCTTGGACAGGGTGCCCAGGGCACTGGAGCTGACGCAACCTGTGGCAAAGTCCCGATCGCGCAAAAAAGTGAAAATAGTTTACTCAGTTTAGTCATCCTAACTGTCTTTTCCTTCTGCTCTCTCTGAATTTTCTGTCATCTGTGTTCCTTCTCCCATCCTTGTTGTTTCTCCCGGTGCTTCTTCAACTCGTTTTGTTCTTCTTTCTGATACCCAGCAGCTCCGGCCATCAGGATCTATAAGACTTGAATACCCTGGACCTTTCTCCTCAAAAGGGAAGTCTGGAGGAGGGGGCTGCCCCTCCGTGTGATAGGAGGAGCTTTCTTTGCTTCGCTCTTCCTTTCTCTCCCCCCACCTACTCTCCCACTTCCTGTTTCCGGTGTCTTCTGCCTCACTTCCTGATTCTTCCTCACCACTGATTTCCGCTTTTTTCACTATTTTTTATACTTCTCTCCCTAGCACCTCCCGATCCAGGACCTTAACAAACGTCTGTCCCATCTTCCTTCCCTCACCCTGTAGGCTATGGGGTCTCGTCTCTCTTCCCGCAACCAGACCAGCTGATCCGCGGGGCCCCTGGCCTATTTCCTCGAGCCCCATGTTGGGCGCCACTTGTGCCGGCCGCGCCGTGCACTCTCCTCCTAACAGGAGCAGGCTGCCAGAGTCACACTACCAGTCTTCGGAGCCCACCCAGATAAACATAGAGACGAGCCGATCAGGAGGTGCAAGCACTCGAACTTTACTCAGAGATCATCACAGCAAGGCCAAGCAGGAAAGCAAGAGCAGGAGCAAGCGAGCAGGAGCAAGAAAGCAGGAGCAAGAAAAAGAGCTCCGATCCCTACCCCTCTTATATACCTTCCTAGTCCCTCCTCCTCCTGTCCCACCCCCACGTGGCACAGCCGACATCAGACAATCCCTCACACCTCCCCCATCTTGCCACAACCCCCACATGGCATGTAGCCAACATCAGACAATCCCTCACACCTGCCCCATCTTGCCACAACCCCCATGTGGCACGTAGCCAACATCAGACAATCCCTCACAGTATATATTTAATATATAATTATAACAAAGACACTCAATGAAACATTCTACACATTTCCAGATAGAAAATTGAAAAAAAAAAAAAAGAAAAGAAAATTGATCAACTCAGAATGTAGATTCAAGCATATTTTCTTCTCTTTTTCTTGCCTTTTTTTTGGGCATGGATAACATGGAAATTTGTTTTGCATGACTATACATATTTGTCGTGGGATTTGTTTTTCTTGTTTCTCAATGAGTGTAGGAAAGGATGGGAGAAGGGAGAGAATTGGGAACTGAAAACAAAATTGAATTTATAAAAAAATAAAAATAAAACTTCTGCACCAATTTGAGTGTCATTTTCTGCAGATAATTTATGTTATATAGTTTGTAACATCTTTTCTAACTTTAAAAAATACTCTTAAATGATGTTGTGGAATTAAAATATTGCATAGTCTATCCCTGTGTGTGTATGTGGATATATATGGATATATACATATCTATGGATGTATACATATATATGTGTATGTATATGTGTGTGTGTGTGTGTGTGTGTGTATGTGTGTGTGTGTGTGTGTATGTAGCTAGGTAGACAGTGGCTAGAGTGCTGGCCTGGAGTCAGGAAGACCTGAGTTTATATTTAGCCTCAGACACTTACTAGCTGTGTGACCTTGGGCAAATCACTTAACTCAGTTTGCCTCAGTGTCCTCATCTGTAAAATAAGCTGGAGAAGGAAATGGCAAACCATTCTAGTATCTTTGCCAAGAAAACACCAGTTGGGGTGATGAAGAGTTGTACAGGACTGAAACAACTGAACAACAACAAATATATATGTTCTTTAATGGAACATCTGTGGAAAGACAAGAATGGCTTAGAATAACAGAATGTGGATGGACTACAGTAGGTATTGGTGGAAGAAGTACCCAGGATGACAAGTTCACAGATCTGCTTTTTGTGTGTGGTTTGTACAAATCATCCTCAATACTCTGTTGCTCTATAGAGACAGGGTAGTGAAAGTGAAAAAATATAGAATTTGGAGTCACAGAACCTGAATTTGAACACTGTCTCCAACACTTATTAACTTGGCAAATGACCTCTCTGGGTCCATTTCTTTGGCAGTAAAATGGATATAATATTTGTATTACTTGCCTCAAAGGAATGTTGTAAGAAAAATGATTTGCAAATAGATATACATGTGAGCTATTATTATTATTTCTGTATGATGCATGTATGTATCAACTGTTTATTTAGTCAGAACTTCATTAAAAATACAGAAATCTGTTCATAGTTAAGACTCCCAGCTTCATAAAAAATAAAAGGAGAATATTTTTTCTAGGGAAGGATATCATGGCATAAACAAAGTTTAAGGGTGCTTATAAAGAAACACACTGGGTAGCAACAGTTAAGCCTTTCAGTTGAGCACCATCTCTAATTGATTGTGGCAACTGATTGGCAGTAGAACAGGAGAAACTGCTATTCTTTAAACTAGAGTGAGGGGTTACCTAGTAACCACAGAATGGCTGCATTCCATTCACAGAGAATGTTCTCTTAATTGGACAAAGAGATTTAAAAGAACATGGCCTGAGGAGACAGATGAGAGATAGAGGTGGTTTCAAGTGATTGGTGTGGTTAATATATATGATTCATCCTGAGACCTCACCCTAATTTTAAGAAGATTTAAGGATATTTAATCAATAAAAGGGGTCCACCTAAGCTACCCAAATTTTAGGGGTCACAGTTTTGTCCTATTTTCAGCCATAGACAAAATGAAAACAAAAAGTTAGGATGTAGTATATTAAAAATTGCAGAGATAATATTGTGTGATCTTTCAGTGATTAAGACTATTATTTTTCAGTTGAAAAGTCTGTATTTGTGTTCAAACATTAGTGTCCTCTCCATTGATTCATAGAGCTCTAAGCCCTTCATTTAATGTCTGCATATCATGTTGGCTCTTTATCATTTGTACTATTTTCTTTATTTACTCAGTTTCTGGATGATTACATTTTTCTACCTTTTAATGCCTGTTTATACACTAAACTTACAGTAAAACAAATTATAGGCTGAAAATAGTGATACTTTCTATCTATACAAAACATTTGAATAATAAAATAGCAAAAATGAACTGTGTAACTAGTACAGTGTACAAACTGCAAAACTCTAATTAGGGAAGATACATATTTAAAAATTTTTTTTCAATGCTTCATTGTCTTCTTTTAGTCAGATCAATTGATGGTTTAGGATATTTCCTTTCTCATAGGGATCCAATTTAAAAATTTTCCTAACGCCCACTCTAGTGTGAGCATAAGTATTCATTGCTTGTGACAAGTAATAAATGAATCTATAATTTTGGATTCAAAGTGATATAAAATTCAAAGTTTATGCTTATTACCTAATTATCAAATGTGCCAGTAACTACTCTGGCTGAGTGACAGCTGAGCAGCATGTGACCAGGTCTCTAACAGTGGAGCACAGATTATCTCATTAGCCCTTCAGCCCAAAAAGGTTTTGTTTCATGACTGCACTCACTAATGAGTTTGTATGAAGGCAATTGAATTCAATTGATTTTAATATGTTGTTAAGACAATATTCCTCAGAGAAAAAAAAAAAAAACTCAGGTCACTGAATTTTCTTCCTGTTGCTAGCATAAAGTGTCAGACTTTCTTCTTCAGGGTTTTAAAATAAAGAATGCATATAACAACATAAGCAAATTTAGGGTATGCCTTATTTGTATTATAAGCAAAATACAGTTAGTCTTGTTTTGATAGCTTCACGTTTAAGTTCACTACTTAATTTGATATAGCTGAATAAACAGCTCTACTTTACCTCTCACTGTACTGGGGAATTGTTGCGTACCTTACTTGCAGCTTTCCTTCCCCCACCAAACACCAACAACTTGGTTCCCAGACAACCCTATTCCTGTCAACACAATCTTTTGGCTAAAATTCCCTGCCACCCAGTTATACCTTAGAAAAGAATAGGAACATTTCTCTTTTCTCCCACTGTGTTCCCTTAAAAATAGCATATACTCCTTTAGGGCTTTTAAAATTTTTCAAAAAGGTCTTTGCTAGTAAATTCATGAAAATTTAGTTTTGACGGGGGCAGAATGACCAGGATTTGTCTCAGGGTGTTAAAATTTATAAGGCATTGGCAGCATTTGAAGCCATGAAGCACTGTGAGCTCAGCACCTCGATGACAAGATAGATCTTCTCCTCTGAACCTTGGATCTTGTCACTGTAATGAATTCCAAATGAAGACATTTTCTCTACCAAAGTAGATCAGCACCTGCACTGCTACATATTGTCTTAGAGAGTTATTTGATTGTGCTAAGAAATTAGATGACTTGCCCAGGATCAGCTAGCATGTGTCCGAGAGAAGATTTGAATCTTGGTCCTCTTGACAAGGCTAGCTCTCTATCTTCCTATATATCATGATGCTTTTCAGTTTATAAGAATTTAAGTCAAATCTAGTAAACAATCATTTATTAAATTCATGCTATGTGCCAGGAGCTGAGCTAAGGATTAAAAAAAAAAGGCAAAAACAGTCCCTGTCATCAAGGAGCTCACAATTCAACTGGGGAGCAGTTATGTAAACATGTACATACAAATGAGATATATACAGCATGAACTGAAGATAATCTCAGAAGGAAAGCATTAGCATTAAAGGGGACTGGAAAAGGCTTTTTTGAAAAAGGTGGCATTTTATCTGAGACCTGAAGGAAGCCAGGGATGGCAGGAGGCATAGATTAAATGGGAGAGAATTCTAGGCATGAGGGACGGACAGTGAAAATACACAGTTGGGCTGTGGAGTATTGTGTGAGAAATAGCAAGGAAACTAGTGTTACTGGATTATAGAGTGAGGGAAGTAAGATGTAAGAAGACTGGAAAAGTTGTAAGGGGCCAGGTTATGAAGGACTTTAAAAGCCAAATAGAGGATTTTATGTTTTATGTTGTAGGTAATAATTTATTGAACCAAAGTTCATTGAATGGGGTTGGGGTGACGTGGTCAGACCTGCACTTCAGGAAGGTTCATATTTTTCTTTCTTTCTTTTTAGTTTTCAACATTCACTTTCATAAGATTTTGAGCTCTCAATTTTTTCCCTTCACTCCCCCCCCCAAGATGGCATACAATCTGATATAGGCTATACACGTATAATCATATTAAACATATTTCCACATTAGTCATATTGTGAAAGAAGAATCAAAACAAAATGAAAAAACCACAAGAAAAGAAAAAAAGAGAAAATAGTATGCTTCAATCTGCATTCAGACTTCATTGTTCTTCCTCTGGATGTGGATAGCATTTTCCATCATGTGTCTTTTAGAATCGTCTTAGATCATTGCATTACATTATTGCATTATGAGGAGAGCTAAGTCTATCAAAGTTGGTCATTGCACAGTGTTGCTATTACTGTGTGCAATGGTCTCCTGGTTCTGCTCACTTCACTCGGCATCAGTTCATGTAAGTCTTTCTAGGTTTTTCTGAAATCTGCCTGCTCCTCATTTCTTATGGAACAATAGTATTCTATTACATCCACATACCACACCTTGTTCAGCCATTCCTTAATTGATGAGCATCCCCTCAATTTCTAATTCTTTGCCACCACAAAAACAGCTGCTATGAATATTTCTGTACATGTGGGTCCTTTTCCTTTTTTTTATGATCTCTTTGGAATACAGACCTAGTAGTGGTATTGCTGGTTCAAAGGGTATGTACAGTTTTATAGCTTTTGGGCATAGTTCCAAATTGCTCTCCAGAATGGTTGAATCAGTTTACAACTCTACCAATAAGGCATTAGTGTTCTAATTTTCCAACATCTTCTCCAACATTTATAATTTTCTTGTTTTGTCATATTAGTCTGATAGGTGCGAGGTGGTACCTCAGAGTTGTTTTAATTTGCATTTTTCTAATCAACAATGAGTTAGAGCATGTTTTTATATGAATATAAATAGCTTTAATTTCTTCATCTGAGAACTGCCTGTTCATATCCTTCGATCATTTATCAATTGGGGAATGACTTGTATTACAAATTTGACTCAGTTCTCTACATATTTTAGAAATGAGGCCTTTATCAGAGACACTGACTGTAAAAATTGTTTCTGGGTTTTCTGCATCCCTTCTAATCTTGGTTTCATTGACTTTGTGCAAAAACTTTTTAATTAGCTTCTGCATTAAGGGATCAGAGGGCTTGGAATATAATATTCCTGAGGTCAAAGGAGATAGGCTTACAGCCAAGAATAATCTACCCAGCAAAACTGAGTATAATCCTTCAGGGGAAAAAATGAACACTCAGTGAAATAGAGGACTTTCAAGCATTCTTTTTAATTTTAATTTTTTTTTTATTTTTTAGGCAATTGGGGTTAAGTGACTTGCCCAGGGTCATGTAGCTAGTAAGTGTCAAGTGCTTGGTCTGAGGCCAGATTTGGAATCAGGTCTTCCTGACTTCAGGGCTGGTGCTCTATCCACTGTGCCACCTAGCTGCCCCTCAAGCATTCTTGCTGAAAAGGCCAGAGCTGAATAGAAAATTCAACCTTCAAATATAAGACTCAAGAGAAACATGAAGAGGTAAACAGGAAAGAGAAATCATAAGGAACTTATTAAGGTTGAACTGTTTACATTCCTGCATGGAAAGATGATATTCTTAACTCATGAGACCTTTGTCAGTATTAGGGTATTTGGAGGGAAAACATTATATGTATAGATGATAGATAGATAGATAGATAGATAGATAGATAGATAGATAGATAGATAGACAGACAGAGTGCACAGGGTGAGTTGAAGATGAAGGGGTGATACCTGGAGAATAAAATTAAGGGGTGAGAGAGGATTATATTGGGAGAAGGAGAAAGGGAGAGGTAGAATGAGGTAAATTATCTCACATAAAACAGACAATAAAAATCCTTTACCATAGAGGGGAAGTGGGGGAAGGTAAGAGGGAATGAGTGAATCTTATTCTCATTGGATTTGGCTTAAGGAGAGACTAACATACACACTGAATTGAGTATGGAAATCTATCTTGCCCTACATGAAAATAGTGGGGAAGGGGAATAAGAACACAGGGGGATGATAAAGAGGAGGGCAGATTGAGGGAGGGGGTAATCAGAAGCAAACACTTCTGAGTAGGGACAGGGTCAAAAGAGAGAATAGAATAAATGGGGGGGACAGGATAGTCTGAAGGGAAATATAGTTAGTTTTTCACAAGATGGCTACTATGGAAGTGTCTTGTATGACTACACATGAATAACCTGTATCAAGTTGCTTGCCTTCTCAATGAGGGTGGGTGGGGAGGGAGTAAGGGAGAAAATTTGGAACCCAAAGTTTTGAAAACAAATGTTAAAAATTGTTTTCACATGCAACTGGGAAATAAGATTTACAGGCAATGGGGTACAAAAATATATCCTGCCCTACAGGAAAATAGAAGGGGAAGGGGATAAGAGAAATGGGGGGGGGGAGATAGAAAGGAGGGCAGATTAGGGGAAGGAGTATTCAGAATTCATGTTGCCTTGGGATGGGGGAGGGGTGATATGGGGAGAAAATTTGGAACTCAAAATCCTGTGGAAGTGAATGTTGAAAACTAAAAATAAATAAATTAAATCATAAAACCTTTTTAATTTAATATAATCAAAATTATCTATCTTACATTTCATGATGTTCTCTATCTCTTGTTTGATCACATTCTCCATAGATCTGACAGGTAAACTATTTCTTGCTTTCCTAATTTGTTTATAGTATTGCACTTTATGTTTAAATCATGTACCCATTTTGGCCTTTTCTTGGTATGTGGTGTAAGATGTTAGTGTATGTCTAGTTTCTGCCATACTATTTTCCAATTTTCTCAGCAGTTTTTACCAAATAGTGAGTTCTTATCCCAGAAACTGGAGTCTTTGGGTTTACCACAGTAGATTACTATAGTCATTGACTACTGTGTCTTGTGTACCTAACCTATTCCACTGATCAAACACTCTATTTATTAGCCAGTACCAATTAGTTTTGATGATTGCTGCTTTATAGTATGGTTAGGCTAAGGAGGGTTCATTTTGATAACTGAGTGAAGGAGAGACAAAGCAGGGAGACCAAATAGAAGGCTGCTACAGTAGTCCAGATGTAAAGTGATAAAGGCCTGCACAAGGGTGGTGACAGTGTCAGAGGAGAGAGGATAAACTAGAGATATTACAAAGGAAGAATTTCCAGGACTTGGCAATAAATTGGATATGAGGAGGGGGGGAATGAGAGAGAGTGAAGAACCAAGGAAGACACCTGGGTTGCCAGCCTGGGAGGAGGATGGTGGTACCCTCAATAATAATAGGGAAGTTAGGAAGAGGGGAGGGGTTGGGAAGACAGATAATAAATTCAGCTTTGGATATGTTTAGTTATGTTGTTTATGGGACATCTAGTTCAAAATGGCAAATAGGCAGTTGGAGATGAGAGACTGGAGGTTGAGAGGAAGGTTAGAGTTGTATAAACATATCTGAGAATCATAAGTATAAAGATGATGGTTGGATCTATCAGAGATGATGAGATCATCAGGCAAAATAGTGTAGAGGAAGAAGAGGTCCCAGGGAAGGAGCCTTGGGGAACATCATGATTAGTGAGCATGGCCTGGATAAAAATCTAGCAAAGGAGAATAAGAAAGAGTCATCAGGCAGTTAGGAGAAACAGGATGGATTGGTGTCATGAAAACCTAGAAAGAAAATACTGAGGGAAAGAAGATGATAGATAGTCATAGGTTATAGAGACATTATGATGAGTAAGGATAGAGAAATCAATTTGGTAATTAAGCAATTTCTGATAACTTTGGAGAAAGAAGTTTTATTTGAATAATCAAGGATGAAAGTCATACTACACAGAGTTCAGAAAAGAGTGAGAACAAAAAAGGGGAGGTCACAATTATTGGTGGTCAATTCAAAGAGAGATTTAGAATGAGAGCTATTGGGGATAGACAGATCAAGTGAGGGTTCTTTGAGGGTGGAGGAAGACATGGGTATGTTTGTAAGCAGCAAGGGAACAACCAGTAGAAAGGGAAAATTGAAAATTAGTGAGAGAGTAGGCACAATAGAGGGAGAAATCTGATGGAGAAGACAAAATAGAATCAGATCTTTTATGCATGCAGAGGAGTTTGCCTTGGAAACAAGAAAGATCTTTTTGGCAGGCAGAGCCAAGATGGCAGAGTAAAAGCAGTGACTTGCTTGAGCTCTCCCCCAAACCCTTCCAAATACCTGTAAAAAATGGCTCTAAACAAATTCTAAAATAGCTGAACCCACAAAAAGACAGTGTGAAACAAATTTCCAGCCCAAGACAGCCTGGATGATTGATTGGAAAGATCTATTGCTCTGGGCTGGGAGAGGAATGCAGTACAGTGTGGGCATGCAGGAAATACAGGCCTCAGTGAACCTGGAGCAGGCCTCAGAAGACTGAATCACAGGCAGCTGTAGTGATTTCCAGACTTCTCAACTCACAAATGCCAAAGACAACTTAGAAGGTCAGTAGTAAAAGTCCGTGACTGTGGTGAGAGAGAAACTCGGTCCCAGCCCCAGTCCCAGCTGCAGCCCTGGGGCGGCAGCTGCTTCCAGAGCTTCTGGCCCACAAACTGAAGGGGATTGAGTGGATTATTAGAGGGGGATTACAGGGATTTCTTTGTTGGTGCTGAGTCAGGATTCTCTTGCTTTGCCTATGCTTAGATCTGGGTCACAGTTCTGGGTGGTGGTCCTGAGGTGAGGAGGAGTACTGGTGTGGTGGAGCTTGTAATGGCAGTGGAGAGAGAATCCTCCTCCCAGTTCCAAGGCAGAAAAGAGTGCTTATGGTCACTCACAGACCAGAGCTCAGGCCAGGAAGGGAGTAAACATCTCATCCTTGATCATACCACCCTGGAAGAACTGAAAAATTTCAGGTCCCTAGAAGTATCTCTGAAAACAGCTGCACAAATCCTGTGAAGCTTGGGACAGCACATTCTCCACACTGATAGCAGACCCCTACCTTAACAAAGAGTTTATAACTCAAGTAATTGGCTGGGATCATGAGCAAACAAAGGTGCAAAAAAGTCAGACCACAGAATCTTTCTATGGTGACAAAGAAGATGAAAATATACAATCAGAAGAAGACAATGAAGTCAAAGCTCCTACATCCAAAGCCTCCAAGAAAAATATAAATTGCTCCCAGGCCATGGAAGAGCTCAAAAAGGATTTTGAGAAGCAAGTAAGAGAAGTAGAGGAAAAACTGGGAAGAGAAATGAGAGTGATGCAAGAAAATCATGAAAAACTAGTCAATAATTTGATAAAAGAGACCAAAAAAATACTGAAGAAAATAACACCTTAAAAAATAGCCTAACCCAAACGGCAAAAGAGGTCCAAAAAGCCAATGAAGAGAAGAATGCCTTAAAAAGCAGAATTGGCCAGGTGGAAAGGAAGTCCAAAAGCTCACTGAAGAAAATAAGTCCTTAAAAATTAGAATGGAGCAATTGTAAGCTAGTGACTTTATGAGAAATCAAGACATTACAAAACAAAACCAAAAGAATGAAAAAAAAAGACAATGTGGAACATCTCTTTGGAAAAACAATTGACCCGGAAAATAGATCCCAGATCGATAATTTAAAAATTATTGGACTACCTGAAAGCCATTATCAAAAAAAGAGCCTAGACATCATCTTTCAAGAAATTATCAAGGAAAATTGCCCTGATATTCTACAACCAGAGAGTAAAATAGAAATTGAAAGAATCCACTTATCACCTCCTGAAAGAAATCCCCAAAGGAAAACTCCTAAGAATATTGTAGCCAAATTCCAGAGTTCCCAGGTCAAGGAGAAAATATTGCAAGCAGCCAGAAAGAAACAATTCAAGTATTGTGGAAACACAATCAGGATAACACAGGATTTAGCAGCTTGTACATAAAGGGACCACAGGGCTTAGAATATGATATTCCAGAGAGCAAAGGAGATAGGATTACAACCAAAAATCACCTACCCAGCAAAACTGAGTATAATCCTTCAGGGGAAAAAATGGACATTCAGTCAAATGGAGGAATTTCAAGCATTCTTGATGAAAAGACCAGAGTTGAATAGAAAATTCAACTTTCAAATACAAGACTCAAGAGAAACATGAAGAGGTAAACAAGAAAAAGAAATCATAAGGGACATATTAAGGTGGAACTGTTTACATTCCTGCATGAAAAGATGATATTTGTAACTCACGAGACCTTTGTCAGTATTAGGGTAGTTGGAGGGAAAATTACATGTATATATCTATATCTATATATAGGTATATAGATATAGATATAGATAGAGGGCACAGGGTGAGTTGAAGATGTAGGAGTTGATATCTGGAGAATAATATTAAGGGGTAAGAGAGGATTATACTGGGAGAAGGATAAACAGAAAGGTAGAATGGGGTAAATTATCTCACATAAAACAGACAAGAAAAGACTTTTACAGTGTAGGGGAAACAGGGGAAGGTGAGAGAGAATGAGTGAATCTTATTCTCATTGGATTTGGCTTAAGGAGGGAATAACATACACACTCAATTGGGTATGGAAATCTATCTTACCCTTAGTGGGGAAGGGGATAAGAGAGCAGAGGGATGATAGACAGGAGGGCAGATTGGGGAGGGGGGTAATCAGAAGCAAACACTTCTGAGGAGGGACAGGGTCAAAAGAGAGAATAGAATAAATGGGGGGCGAAATAGGATGAAGGGAAATATAGTTAGTTTTTCACATGACTACTATGTAAGTGTTTTGCATGACTACCCAAGTATAACCTGTATCAAGTTGCTTGCCTTCTCAATGAGGGTGGGTGGGTGGGGAGGGAGGGAGGGAGAAAATTTGGAACCCAAAGTTTAAAAAAATGTTAAAAATTGTTTTCACATGAGACTGGGAAATAAGATATACAGACAATGGGGTATAGAAATATATCCTGCCCTATAAGAAAAGAGAAAGGAAAGGGGATAAGAGAAGTGGGGGGGGGGGAGATAGAAGGGAGGGCAGACTAGGGAAAGGGGTATTCAGAATGCATGTTGTCTTGGTGTGGGGGGAGGGATGAGATGGAGAGAAAATTTGGAACTCAAAATCTTGTGGAAGTGAATGTTGAAAACGAAAAAGAAATAAATTAATTTAAAAAAAGAATAGATATCTCTGGAAGCAACTGAAGCTTAAAAACTGTTTCAATACTTTTTAAGGGAAAAAAAGTAGCCTAATTTGCATGGAATGGAACCTTAGCATATGGCTTCTTCCATATATATCGAGAAATAATAGAGATTGAAGGTTTCAAATTTGAACCCAGAGATAACATTGAATAATGTGACAGATGAACAAATTCCATGGTTTTCTCCAGGCAAGGTATATCAGCTACAAATGTATCAAGGAGAAGGCTATGGCTGAATATAGAAAGTGACACTGGCACCCTGAAATCAACATTGAATGGGAAGAATGTGTTTAGTTCTATTAACAGCTATGCAATACTAATTTTACATTTTGAATGATAATGTATTTGGAAAGAATTCTAATAAAAAAAAGAAAGATCTTTTCATGTGAGCTGGGGTGAAGTAGGATTTAGTATCAGAAGCCATCTGAGAGATGTGAGATGAGGAGGAAGGGACAAGAAGGAGTTCTTATAAATGGTTTAAATTTTTTTTTTTAGTGAAATAAGGCAAGGTTCTCAATTGAGAGGCAAAGAGCAGAGAATACTTATGGGAAATTTGAGGAGGAATGAGAAGGTTTGGAAAAACCCTTGTGGTGAGAAAGATATTGATTAAATTATGAAGATCTAAAAATGATTGCCTTGCTGCTGTGAGGGCCCAGTTAAGATTTTGTAACATACAATTTGTAGTGGCCTCAGTAAACATAATTTCCTCAATTTCTCCAGCATCATTCAGCAACATGCGAATAGGAAAGTAGATGGTAGGAGTAATTCAAGGCTGGGTCTTGACAGGGCAATATCAGCAATAGGATAAGGGAACAAGAGACTCGTTTGAAGAGGACAGTGTAGAGTGAATCTGATTTATCAAAGAATCAAGATGGGGAAGGGAGAAGCGGGGTGATGGCTTGAGATAGAACTGAGGGATAGAAGGTAAGGGTGAAGAACACGGTTAGGGATTGTAAGGGGTTGTATTATTTGACCCAGGCACAAAAATTTCTAGTTATGGCTCCTGCACACAGGGGGTTAAGATAACAAACAAAAAGAATATTTACAAGTTTGAAGATGTTTTAGCAGATAATCTTGATCCTAGGTGTCAAATGAACTAGCAACTAGGATTTAATCTGTAATTCTCTCACTCTTGCCAAACTGAGCCCATTCTTCCTGATCTTATCTCTACCCAAGGCTCATGTTAAATGCAAGCTACTTGAAGTCAGGGACTGTTGTCTTTATATCTCTAGGTATCACAATGCTTGCCACAAGAAAGGCACTTAACACTTTTAATTAATTGATAGCCCTTTTCCCCCATCTAGATGAACTCCCTCAGAACTTTGCTTACCCTTTGAAGAATAAAGCAGAACTCACATTTCCCTTCCTTATTCTCTACCCCTACTCATGAGTCCTACAAGAACACTTCAAACCTTAGGATGGGAAAATAGGTTTTGGTTGGATCTCTCACAAACTTAGAGTTAATTTATTTACACTCAAAAGAAATTTCAGATGAGCAGGTTCCATAGTCAAGCCTTTCCCACTCAACCCCATCCTCTACTCCCCATGACCTATTTTGGATGCTATCATCTTAGGTCATGTCTCCATACTTCCTTTGTCCATCTGTTGGATGGTTTCTACTGTTGATACCAAACCAGTTTGATCAGACAAATGAAACTGTAAACAACCAATCTATTTTATGACATTATATATGTTGTTTCCAATAACTTGTATTATGAAAAATAAGGATCATCTACATGGTTGTAAATATAGATTAGATGTAAATTCCTACATAACATAAAAATAAAATTTTGGTATAAATTTTGAGTGAAATCCTGCAAATAATACATCTGAAAATGCTTAATAAAGTTATCATTAATAGGTCTCTGTCTTCCAGAGAATTTCTACCATTTTCTCTAAGGACACTGAAACTTACAAGTTGCCTCTGACATTAGAAAGTATATCCATCTCAGGATATAACCCCAAGCCTAGTCTACACAGAGCAACAATTTTGTTCTTTTTCTTTTTTGTTTACTAATAACATAAATGGTTTTTGCTATTTTTTGATTACAAAGGTATAATCTTTCAACAACGTTATCAATAAATAAGTTTTCATATGTTAGCCTGGAAACCTAATAAAAAATTATAACATTTCTTCTATGGAAAATGTTATGAGTTCCAAACAACTCATTTACAAACAAATTGTTAATATATAACTCATTAATAAGCAATCAACAAGCATTTAGTAAGTACTAACTATGTGACAACTTGCTAAGTGCTGAGGATGGTAAGAACAAAAATAGTCATTTCCCTCAAAAAGCTTACATTCTAATGAGGAGACAAAAATACATAAATCAAAGCATACAAGATAAATATAGGACATATAAAAGGTAACCTTAGATGAGATGGCACAAAAATTGTCAACTAATTGGATGAAGTGTGAGCCAAAGAGAAGAATTATATATGGCACAAAGGTTAAAAACTTGTGACTGGAAGGATGATGGTTTCCTTGTAAGTTAAGAAGAGGGGGGCAGAGCCAAGATGGGCAGAGTAAAAGCAGTGACTTGCTTGAGCTCTCCCCCCAAACCCCTCCAAAAACATATAAAATGACTCTAAACAAATTTTAGAGCATCAGAACCCACAAAAAATAGAGTGAAATAAATCCAGCCCAAGACAACCTGTTTGGCTGATGGGAAAGGTCTGTTGCACCGGACTGGGAGAGGAGAGCAGTTCAATGTGGGCTGCGCAGAGCACTTGTGGCCACAGGGGATGAGGCATCTGGATCACAGTTCCAGGGTGGAGAATAGTGGTTGTGGTCACTCACAGAAAGACCAGAGCATAGGCCAGGAGAGAAAATGATCACACCTTTCCTTAGATCATACCACTTTGGAAGAACTGAAAACTTACAGACCCCCCCCTCCCTGGAACTAGGTCTGAAAAGGGCAATAGTACATGGCACCTTTTCAAATAATGACCATGTATTAGGGCACAAATATCTTACAACCAAATGCAGAAAAGTAGAAATATTAAATGCATCCTTTTCAGACCATAATGCAACAAAAATTATATTTAATATAGGGCCATGGAAATATATTAAAAATTAGTTGGAAACTAAACAATCTAATCCTAAAGAATGAGTAGATCAAAGAACAAATCATAGAAATAATAAATAATTTCATTAAAGAGAATGACAACAATGAGACAATATACCAAAATTTATGGGATGCAGCCAAGGCAGTACTTAGGGGAAAATTTATATCTCTAAACACTTACATTAATAAAATAGAGAAAGAGCAGATCAATGAATTGGGCATGCAACAACAACAACAACAACAAAAAAAAAACAAACTGGAAAAAGAACAAATTAAGAATCCCCAATTAAACACCAAATTGGAAATTCTGAAAATCAAAGGAGAAATTAATAAAATCGAAAGTAAGAAAACCACTGAACTAATAAATAAAACTAGGAGCTGGTTTTATGAAGAAAAAAACTACAATAGAATACACAAACCATTGGTTAATTTGATTTTAAAAAAGAAAGAAGAAAAGCAAATTGCTAGTATCAAAAATGAAAAAGGTGAATTCACCACCAATGAAGAGGAAATTAAAGTACCTATTAGGACCTATTTCACCCAATTATATACCAATAAATTTAACAATCTAAGTGAAATGGATAAATATTTACAAAAATGTAAATTGCCCAGATTAACAGAAGAGGAAATAGAGCATTATCATTGACAAAGAAATTGAACAAGCCATAAATGAACTCCCTAAGAAAAAATCTCCAAAGCCAGATGGATTCAAAGGCGAATTCCACTGAATATTTGAAGAATAATTAATTCCAAACTATATAAACTATTTGGAAAAATAGGTAAAGAAGGAGTCCTACCAAATTGCTTTTATGACACAAATATGGTGCTGATACCTAAACTATAGACCAATTTCTCTAATGAATATTGATGCAAAAATTTCAAATAAAACACTAGCAATGATATTACAGCAATATATCACAAAGATCATATACTATGATCAGGTGGGATATATACCAGGAATCTATGTTTCCATTGTCCTTTACTGAATGTAATTTTTATTTCATTATGATCTGAAAAGGATGCATTTAAATTTCTGCTTTTTAAAGAAAATTTGGTTGTGAGACTTTAATTCTCTAATACGTAGTCATTTTTTTGTGTAGGTCCTTTGTATCACCGGGAAAAAGATATATTCCTTTCTATTCTCATTCAGTTTTCTTCAGAGGTCTATCATATCTAACTTTTATAAAAATTCTATTCATCTCTTTAACTTCTTTCTTCTTGATTTTTTGGTTAGATCTATCTAATTCTGAGAGGGGAAAGTTGAGGTTCCCCACTAGTATAGATTTGTTGTCTATTTCCTCCCATAAATCATTTAACTTTTCCTTTAAGAATTTGGATACTAAACCATTTCATGCATATATGTTTAGTATTGTTATTACTTCATTGTCTTGTACTTTTTAGCAAAATGTAGTTTAACTGCTTATCTCTTTTAATTAGATCTAGTTTTGTTTTTGCTTTGCCTGAAATCATGATTGCTACCCCTGCTTTTTTTTTTTTAACTTCTGCTGGAGCATAATAAATTCTGCTCTGGTCCCTTATCTTTACTCTGTGTGTGCTTCTTTGTTTCAAGTGTGTAAACAACCCATTGTAGGATTCTGGTTTTTAATCCACTCTGCTATCCATTTTCATTTTATGGGTGGGTTCATCCCATTCACATTCAGAGTTATGACTACTAACTGTGTATTTCTCTTTATCCTATTTTCCCCGTTTCTTCTTCTCTCTCTCTCCTTTCACCCTGTCTCTCCTCAAAAGTGTTTCACTTATGATCACCTCCCTTCATCTGCTCTACCTTTTATTAGTCCCCACTTTTCTTAAATCCCTCCCCTCTACTTCCCTGAAGGGCATAATAGATTTCTATAATCAACGGAGTGTGTATGTTTTTTTCCTCTTTGAGCTAATTCTAATGAGAATAAGGTTCAAGTGTTAGCCCCCCCACCTTCTTTTGTGCCTCTCTGTGAGATAATTTACCTCACTCTACCTACTCCTTTCTCCTCCCAGTGCATTACTATTTCTCACCTCTTAATTTTATTTTTTTGAAATCATCCCATTGTAGTTAACTCACATCTGTACTCTTTACATACATACATACATACATATATATATATCTATATATATCTATATAAACTGCCTTAATAATGATAAAGTTATTAGGAATTATAAATATCATCTTCCCATGTAGGAATATAAATGGTTTAACCTTATTGAATCCCCTATGATTTCTCTTTACTCTTTACCTTTTTATACTTCTCTTGAATATTGTATTTGTAAGTCAAATTTTCTATTCAGCTCTGGTCTTTTCATTAGGAATGCTTAAAGTCCTCTAATGCATTAAATATCCATTTTCCCCATGGAGGATTATACTCAGTTTTTCTAGATAGGTAATCCAAGCTCTTTTGTCTTCTGGAATATCCTATTCAAGCCCTCTGCTCTTAAATGTAGAAGCTGCTAAATCTGGTGTTATCTTGACTGTGGCTCCACAATATCTAAAATGTTTCTGTCTGCTTGCCATATTTTTAACTTGACTTGGGACCTCTGGTATTTGGCTATAATATTCTTAGGAGTTTTTATTTTGGGATCTCTTTTAGGAGGTGATTGTGGATTCTTTCAATTTCTATTTTACCCTCTGGTTCTAGGATATCAGGGCAATTTTCCTTGATAATTTCTTAAAAGATGATGTCTAGGCTTTTTTTTTGATCATAGTTTTCAGATAGTCCAATAATTCTTAAATTATCTCTCATTGGTCTATTTTCCATGTCAGTTGTTTTTCCATTGAGATATTTCATATTTTCTTCTATTGTTTCATTCTTATAATTTTGATTTATTTTTCTTGATGTCTCATGAAGTCGTTAGCTTCCACTTGTCCAATTCTAATTTTTAAGAATTATTTTCTTCAATGAGCTTCTGAACCTCCTTTTTCATTTGGCCAATTCTACTTTTTAAAAAGTTTTTTTTGTCAGTAAATTTTTGTTTTTTATGATTTTATTGCATCACTCTCATTTCTCTTCCCAGTTTTTCCTCTATTTCTTTTATTTGCTTCTCAAAATCCTTTTTGAGCTCTTTGATGGCCTGGGACTGATTGATATTTTTCCTAGAGGCTTTGGATGTAGGAACTTTGAGTTTGTTGTCTTCTTCTGGTTGTATGTTTTGATCTTCTTTCTCCCCAAAGAAAGATTCTATGGTCTGACTTTTTTTTGTGAGGTTTGCTCATGATCTCAGCCAATTGCTTGAGTTATAAACTCTTTGTTAAGGTAGGGGTCTGCTTCCAGAGTGGAGAATGTACTGTCCCAAGCTTCACAGGATTTGTGCAGCTGTTTTCAGAGATACTTCGAGGGACCTGTAAACTTTTCAGTTCTTCCAGGGTGGTATGATAAGGGGTGAGGTATTTACTCCTTTCCTAGCCTGTGCTCTGGTCTATGAGTGACCACAAGAACTCTTTTCTGCCTTGGAACTGTGAAGAGGATTTCCTCTCCACCACCACTAAAAGTTCCACCACACCAGCACTCCTCCTCACCTCAGGACCACCAATCAGAACTGTGACCCAGATCCAAGCATGGGCAAAGCAAAAGAATCCTGCCTCAGCACTAGCAAAGAGATCCCTGTAATCCCCCTCTGATCAGCCACTTGATTCCGCCCCAGTCTGTGGGCCAGAAGCTCCAGAAGCAGCCACTGCCCCATGGTAGCATGCAGGGACTGGGGCTTGGACTGAGCTTCTCTCTCACCACAGTCACAGACTTTTCCTACTGACCTTCTAAGTTGTCTTTGGCATTTGTGGGTTGAGAAGTCTGGAAATCACCACAGCTTCCCGTGATTCAGTCCTTTGAGGCCTGCTCCAGGTTCACTGAGGCCTGTTTTTCCTGCATGTCCATGCTGAACTGCATTCCTCTCCCTGCCTGGTGCAATATACCTTTCTGATCAACAATCTAGGTTGTCTTGGGCTGGAAATTTGTTTCACTCTGTCTTTTTGTGGTTTCTGCTGCTTTAGAATTTGTTTAGAGCCATTTTTTTTACAGGTATTTGGAGGGGTTTGGGGGTCAGTAAATTTTTGTACCACTTTTATTGTTTGATCATTTCTGTTTTTAAGTTGCTGTTTTCTTTAGCATTTTTTTATACTTCATTTTACCAAGATGTTGACTCTCTTTTCATAGTTTTCTTGCATTATTCATTTCTTTTCTCAATTTTTCCTCTACCTTTCTTATTTGGTTTTTAGAATCCTTTTTGAGCTCTTCTAGGAGTTCTTGTTGAGCTTGTATCCAATTCACATTTTTCTTTGAGGCCTACTTTGACATAATTGTCACCTTCTAGGTTTTTCTCTTTATCTTCCCTATCACCATAGTAACTTGATGTGATCAGGTTCTTTTTGTTGTTGTTGTATGTTCATCTTTCCAGCCTATTTCATGACTTTTCACTTTGTGGTAAAAGTTGAGCTCTGATTTTAGGGTGTAGGGGTCACTGTCCTAAGCTTCAGACCTTTTTTTTGCTGCTGTTTTTAGAGACAGTTCTGGGGATCTGTAGTTTTCAGTGCTTCCAAGGTGGTATGATCTACAGAGAGGTGTGGTCATTGCTCTCATAGACTGTGCTCTGTCTTTATCCAGAGGTGAAGGTCTTTACCTTGTTCCCCATAGCACTTGTTCACCAGCACTGGCATTCCTCTTGGCCCTAGGACTATGACTAGGTCTTTGACTCTCTTGCAGACACAATTGTGATTCTTCCCCTTTATCTGGGAATTAAGACTAGAGTCCCTGTTGTCCCATCAGTGACCACAAGAACTCCTTTACACCCTGGGATCACTACCAGGGTCCCTGCTCCATTACAGTGCAGCCACAAGTCCTATTATTTCTTTTAACCTTGGGGCTGTGACCCAGAACTGCATATGGACAATGCAAAGGGTCCGAACCCCAATGCCAGCAAATGGTCCCTGCAATTTCCTTCCAACCTATATTTTGCCCCCACCACAGTCCTTGGTGCTGAGAGCTCCCAGACCTGCAGGCATTATCAATGTAGCCCCTTCCAAGGTCAGCTGCTGGCTTGCTGGAGGCTCAGCCTGTGCAGGCTTCCCTGAGCTCCAGGCCAGCCTGACCACCACTCCAGTGAGATAGACCTTTCCTGCTGTCCCCCTATGTCATCTTGGTCTGAAAAATTATTTCACCAAATCTTTTGTTGGTTCTGCTGCTCCAGAATTCATTTTGAGGCATTATTTTAATGTAATTGGGGGGGTGGAATTTGGGAGAGCTCCACTGAGTGCTTCTGTACTCTGCCATCTTGGCTCCAACCTCACTTGGGGGGATGGATAAGTTTTAAACAGAGTGATATTGGCCAGTAACTTGGAGAGGTAGTAGATAGGAAGAGAGAGATTCTGGGAGTAGGACAAAGGTACCAGTAGAAGGTAAGGATAGGGCAGATTGAGTTTAAGTAATGATGAATATAGTTTACCAAGTCATCGAAGGGAAATAGTGGAAAATAAGGCTGGAAAGTTTGGTTGGAACCAGATTGTAAAAGATTTCAAATGTCAGACTAAGGAGTTATGACTTTATTCAGTTGGCATTGATGGTATGTTAAAGTTTTTGAACAAGTGAATATCATGATCAGATCTGTAGATAGGGAAGATTACTTTCATAGCATTATTTGGATATCTTATATATCTAGTTTTCAATTTAATATTTGTGGCCTGATTTTCCAACTATATTGTAAGTGTCATGAGGGAAGTGATCATGTCTTGACCATCTGTATTCACAATCTTTTCATAATAATTTTTACATAGTAGCATCTGAATAAATTTTTGCTGACAGATTGAGATAGAGGCAGTTTAGGAGTTGTTGTTGTTGTTATTGTTACTACTTACTTACCTGACAGGGTTGTTATAAAGAAAGGTTTTTTTGAAACCTTAAAGCACTATATAAAAGTGAACTAGTATTCTTGTTTTTATGTCAAAGTTGGCATTGTTATTCCCCACTTCCTCATTTCTATCTTTAAGGAAACCCTCCATTTCCCAGCATATTCTGAATTTAGATTAAGAAGATCTGGGTTCAAGTTACAGCTCTGTCACCTGCTAGCTATGTGACCTTGAGCAATTTACTTTGCTTCTCAGAATCTCTTTTTCTTCATCTGTCAAATGGGGATAAATATCTATCTCACTGTGTGGATATATCAACTCAGCAATGTATGTCAATAAATTGACATCAATGTACAAATCCCCAGGGAAGACTATACACATATTATATATATATATATATATATATAACATATATATCACATATATATGTGTATGTGTGTATATATGTATGTATATATATATATCTATCTAAATCTATAAATATCTCTGTATCTATCTACATATATATCAATATCTCTCTATGTGTCTATTTCTTTCTGTCTCTCTCTCTTTCTCTCTGTCTTTCTGTCAATAATACCATAGGGCAAGCAAACAGTGAAGGCAAAAAATGGGTATTGGGACCTCATCCAGATTTCCAGCCTCTCCCTTAGCTCCTTCATATATCGATAGCATGAAATCTTTTGCAGGAACAGACTGATTTTCACACTCTAGCAGTCATCCTAACAGCAGAACTAAAAATAGAACTGCTGACAACCAATCCTGATCCTAACCATTAGATGGAGACAGATCTCTTACCTATTTCCTATTGCTAATTTGCTCTAAATGCATAATATTGTGTGTTTCCTTGCTATATGAGCAGTTTCCCAAGACCCCCATCAGAGCAAATAGACATAAAAGAGACTAAAGCTACTCTTGCTTCATGAAACTCTTGACACTACCACTATCAGAATACGTTTCTAACTTAAAAGGTACTGACATGGAGTGTTTTCTGTAAGGAATTCTCACTAAAACAAATCAAACAGAAATGATTTAATACTCATCATCTTCTGCTTTGAATAGTATTGTAGAACAATTTCTTTGGGATCTTGGCTGTTCTTTCATTGCATGATAAACGTAAATTTGGTGTTTGTGTTCATGTGTTTTTAATGAAGATGAATTGAAAGGGACCTTGTGCATAAGAAACCAGGCAACGTTGGTTTAATTTTCTTCCTAATTGAAGGATGAAGGATATAAGGACATCTTAATTTTTCATTGGAACAGCCTTGGTTACATATCATGGCTTTTACTTTGCCATGGCTTCTTTCTGGGTTATGGTTTGGGGAATTTTGGGGAAGGAGGCTCTAACAACATGGTTGCTAATTGTTGGATTGCCCTGTGTTTCAGAAGACAGATGTAGCTATGTACACACTGGGGAAAATAGACAGGCAGGTAGGCAGGAATGACACTTATTTAGTACCCAACACATATTTCAGATGCCATGGGGAATATAAATTTTTTTAAAAAGGTAGAAAATGTCTTTGCCCCTGAGGAGCTTAACAATCTAATTAGATGAGAGAGAACATATGAAATATGTTCTTATGCACTTGTCTTAACTGCCCAGATAATTTACTGTAAAGTTTTTGAGGGCAGGGAATTAAGTTTAATTCATAGAATTTTAGAATGTTGGAATGGGATGGGTTCATAGATTACAGGTCAACTGTGTAGTAAAAAAGGCACAAGTAAGATTGAGCATCAGAAGGTCTAGGATCACTTTTGGGCTGTTAGCTATGTGACCTTGGGCAAGTTACTTAACTGTTTTGGTTCTCAGTTTTCTTATCTGTAAAATGATGTATTTACATGAGATAACTTCAGAAGTTCCTTCAAGCTCTAAATCCTATCCTCTATAACCTCTTCATTTTTTCAGTTGAAGAATGAACCTTAGAGGAATGAAATAATTTGCCCATGTTCACATAGCAAACAACTGGCAGAACTATGATTTAACCCAACATTAGTTGGGCACCTCAAAGAATTGTCTTTTGCCTTTCTTTGTATTTACAGTGTTTAGCAGAGTGCCTGGTACATAGTAGGTGCTTAATAAATGCTAATTGACAGACTGATGTTAACCTATTTTCGCTCCCCTGTTTGTTTATCTATAAAATCTAGGGGCTTACAATGCCAAATCTCTGAACCTAGACCAGTGGTTTTTTCCATGATGCCTGAATGTAGCAGATGCTCAATAAATGTTTGTTGATTGATTGAATGAATGACATAACAAAAGAGTGGAAATTGAAATGATATAATCTGAGCATTGTGGGCTCAGAGGGGAAACTGATTAAAGGTGTAATCTTTTATAGAAAGAGAATATAGTGCAATAGAGTTTATTTTTAAGCTTTGAAATTTGTCTGTTAGGTTCCCACGGCAGCCTCAGGGGGAAGTCTCCTGGACCATTATCAATTTAATGTTTTGAGCAGCTGGATTCTTTTCCATTTGTGAACAACACATTGATGTGAGCAGCAGTTTGATATTTAGTAGTTGTCTCTGATTCTACTATCAATATTGTTTAATATCATGTGCTAGGTATTATTTACAATGACCTTAAATATTCAAGACACATAAATTAGCTAGTGATGGAAAAAGAAATACTTTATGTTTTAGAATAGGCATTCTCAACACACTTCAGGGGGTTTCTAATTATCTCAAAAAGTATTTTGAAAAAAAATCATAGCAGATCTTTTTGTGGTGACAAAGAATTGGAAATTGAGGGAATGCTCATCAATTGGAGAATGGCTGAAAAAGTTGTGGTATATGAATGTAATGGGATACTATTGTTCTATAAGAAATTTTCAGAAAAAACCTGGAAAGACTTAGGTGAACTGATGCTGAGTGAAGTGAGCAGAACCAGGAGAATATTGTACACCGTGACAGCAATATTGTGCAGTAATTAACTATAATAGATTTAGCTCTTCTCAGCAATATAATAATCTAAGACAATTCCAAAAGACTCATGATGGAAAATGCTATCCATATTCAGAGAAAGAACTATGGAGTCTGAATGTAGACTGAAGCATGTTAATTTCACTTTCTTTTTTTTTTGTCTTTTTCATGGTTTTTCCCTTTTTCTCTGATTCTTTTTTTCACAACATGAATAATGTGGAAATATGTTTAATATGATTGTACATGTATAACCTATATCAGATTGCTTTCTATCTTGGGGAGGGAGAAAAAATTTGAAACTCAAAAACTTACAAAAGTGAATGTTGAAAATTATCCTTACCTGTAATTGGAAAAAATAAAATACCATTAAGTGGGGGAAAAGAAGTATTTTGGAAGTTTCAAAACAAAATAAATTGTATTTAACTTTAGTTTGAAAAATAAATGTGAATGTTTTAGGAGGAAAAGATTCCTAAATACCTGGTATTGTGAGCTCTTGAATTGGATTATTATAGCTTTAGACCAGGGGTGGGGAACCTGTGGCCTTGGGGTCACATGTGGCCCTCTAGATCCTTAAATGTGGCTTTTTGATTGATTCAGTTGCACTTAAGGATCTAGAAGGCCATATCTGTCCCCAAAGCCACAGGTTCCCCACTCCTGCTTTAGACTATTCAATATAGGAGATCCTGCAGTCTTATTTCCCCTTATTTGTGATGTAGTGATTTATTAACAAGGGACCCTGAATCAGGAAACTAGACATAGTCTTCATTGATAACACTTATCTGTTGGTTCTGACTCTCAGGAAAGTCAATTAACTATGCAGTACTTTAATTCTGCCATTTACAAAAGAGCAAATGTGCCTCAACTAGCTGTTGGAGTGAGACATCAAATAACTTGCATACTTTGGCATCTAATTTTCATATTCTGATGATTTCCTCCCCTATAGTTTGAGATAATCTGTCCCAAGTGATCCTCTATTATCCTGAATAATAGAAAGCTATTTACATGGCTAACCCTATTGATTCTCAATAATAGGACTACCTTTTTACACATAACTCTTTCTCTTTTACATATAGCAGAACTTGTTGTCACATGTCAATAGCCCTGTGTATAGAAAGGGCCTATGCTTATATTTTGATGAAGATGAGACAGAACATGACTACAGCAATTCTTGATAAAACCTAATTTTTTTTATCAACAATGAATATGCTGGTTTTAAAAAAAGGAATAACAAGTAGTTATTTTGTATTTTTGAAAGATTATGAAATTCTTGAGGGTAGGGGCTGTTTTACTTTTACTCTCCAACACCTAGCACTGTGCCTGGTACATAGTAGGCACTTAATAAATGCAGATTGATTGATTGTTTAGCATTTGAAGCAATGTAGTTCCAGTCTTTCCAGCCTTTTTGTACATTATACTCTTTCTAACCTACTATGGTTTAGCCAAACTGACCTTTTTACTATTCCTCACACAGAGTGTACCCCATTTCCCTTCCTTTGCACTGGCTGCCCCACCCCCTCATGCCTGGAATGCACTACCTCCTCATCTCTGCCTCTTAGAATCCCTATCTCCCTTCAAGCTTTAGTTCAAAAGCTACCTTCTATATGAATCCTTTTTTGGTCTCTCCAGTTGCTAATACCTTTCCCCTAAAATTATGTTCCATGTATATATGTGTACATATGTATATTTATATCCCTATATTTAGATTTTGTCTTCCTAATAAAATGTGAGTCAAGTATTGTTTCATTTTTGTCTTTGTACACTCAATGACTATTAGTGCTTAATAAATGCTTTTTGC
>NW_020954723.1:7320038-7348112 GCF_900497805.2 Vombatus ursinus
ATGTCCGTTTACAGATGAGGAAATGAAAGTAAACAAGGGTTAAATGACTTGACCAGAGTCACACAACCAGTAAGTTTCTGAAGTTGTATTTTAGTTTAGGTCCTCTTGACTCCAAGTCCACTGATTAATTATACTGGATTGATGAATAGTATATAAGTGATAGGGATATAATTTTAATTGTATTCATTATTTCAAGAGATTTTAAGAAGAAAATTACACAGAAACCAAAGACATAAATGTAAAGGCCTTTATTCTTGCCTTCATGTACTGGTACTAATAAATAGAATAATCTATTTAGGGAACAAATGTGACATAATCTTCTGAAATTGGTGCTTCTTTATTTTGGGGACCTATATCAAGCATATTTTAGAATATGTAATATATGATATTCTTCATTTATACATATATAAGCTGATTAAATGTGATTCCTTAAAAATGTGATCTCTATAAGAAAAATTCTGCGGATACACTAAAATGCCAGGGATTTATACTTATATAATGTCTTCTACCCCAGGTGCATCTCAAACAACTCTATAAAATATAGGGAAATCACATCAGCCACCCACCACTTCTTAAAATTCAGCAACTATTTAAACAGTCCAAAGCAACCTTATAAAACAGTGAAGGGAATTGAGGAATGGAATATCCAAAAATCAGAGGGGAAATATGGGGTTGGGAAGCTTATTTATTCTTTTTAAGAACATGTGAAGGGAATATAAACTGATTTGTTTGTAACTTAGCTAGGCTATATCTACACTATGCCTGGATGCACATTATTGCTATTTTAGGGTTTAGAAATAACATTATCACTATTTTAAGGGCTTTTAAGCATATAATTTGTATTGAAAGAATTGTACTTTTTAAAGGAGGCTCTGACAGCATTTGAAAAATTCAGCAACAAGGACTTTATGCGCCTTTAAGGAGCTAGGATTAGGACCAGAAGGAGGTTGGAGTTAGAGAATGATGAAGAGAAGAGCATCCTAACTTGTGTCATGGTAACATCATTATAAGTTCCCCTCCCCTTTTCTTTTTATTCCTATATTTTTCAATTGAAGAAACAAGCAACAACAGACTATCCCATAGTGTAAATGGTAGGATTGCTTCTATACAGTATTTTGCTGTCCATAGAATACACACAATATTGAAGCACATTAAATCCAATGTCTAATAATTACTATGAATAGGGCCAACTATAGATTCTTTCTTGTTTTTTTTTAATTTTAATTTTAATTTTTGGTGAGGCAATTGGGGTTAAGTGACTTGCCCAAGGTCACACAGCTAGTATGTGTCAAGAGTTTGGTCTGAGGCTAGATTTGAACTCAGGTCTTCTTGACTTCAGGCACCACCTAGCTGACCCTGTTTTTTTTTTTTTTTTTTTTTTTTTGGCAATTGGGGTTAAGTGACTTGCCCAGGGTCACACAGGTAGTAAATGTCATGTTTGGTCTGAGGCCGGATTTGAACTCAGGTCCTGCTGACTTCAAGGCCAGTGCTCTATCCACTGTGCCACCTAGCTGCCCCTATAGATTCCTTCTTGGCTAAGGAGTTCTACATCTAGTGAAAAGTTCAGTCAGCTCTTTTCTGACCAGGTCCCACTGTGATCACAAATCTTGGCCAAATGACTAGGCTGTTCTGAGAGTTCAATCATGCATGGCTACACTCATCAAGAATTGAACCTGTTATGTCAGATCAATACACTCCTTGGTTAGTTAGCATCACATAGATACCCTAGCAAACAGTCAGCCTTTCAAATAGTTGAGTTCTGACATTAACCACTAATAACAATGAATTGCTTAAAAAATTTACTTAAGGAGTATAAAGTTAGCTGGTAGCGTCAACATTTCAGTGATACTATTAAAACAAATGAACAAACCACAAAACCATAATGTGTTTATAAAGGGATAGGAAAGAAGAGATCATGTATAATTACAGCAAAGTGCCCCACTAAAGCTATTTCAGGAGAAAATCTGACTATATTTTTCTCTTCTCCAAACACACTTTATTTTGCTAAAATAATGCCTTAGAGCATCTGCATCTGATATCCTTACCCATTCTCATCAACCCTGCCACCAGTTGCAGAGTAGCTTTATCTATGTTAAAATTGTAAGACTTTAGGTATAGGGCTGAGCTGTTTTTTCTATTTTCATCAGTCATTATTGTCAAAATGTTCATCATGCGTCCACTTCATGAATATTGTTTTGACATGATATGTGATGTCAGGACAGAGTAAATTGGAACTATAGTAGGTGGATAAAAACTCAGAGGTTGCTTTTGAGTCATCTGAGGGTGGCCTTGGTGATCAGAGCATTGAAGTATGAGGATCACAGGATAAAGATTTAGAGCTGGAATGCATCTCTGAAGCCATCTAACCCAATCCCTTTCAATTTGCAAATGAGGAAATTGAAGTCCAGAGAGGTTAAGTGACTTACCAAGATCCCGCAGGGTGAGATTTGGATCAATGTCCTCTGTCTCCAGAGTCAGTCCTTGCTCCACTGTAGATTACTTTGAGGAACACTCTTGTTCCTGTGGAGAAGGAAATCCATACCCTAAGAACCAAGTGCTATACCATGGGGCTCAGCTTAAGGGGATAAAGAAGAGGACTGTGGCATCAAGTCTTCAGAAACTGTGAAAGCATTAGCAAATAATCAAGGAAATGAGTACTCATTCTAAGTACGGAGACAGCAAAACTAGGTGGAAGTAATTGGTACCACAAATTAAGAATAGGTGAGGGTCAGAAAATAGGCAGAGTCTGTGAAACCACAACAGTCAGCTAGCAATGACTAAGAGCAGGCCCTTTCTGTTCAGCTGGGTTATATATCCCTTACATTCTTTTTCATTTTTAATATTTTGTTTTCCCCAATTACACATAAAAGCAATTTTTAACCTTCACTTTTTTACAATGTTGAATTCCATATTCTCTCCCACCTTCCTTTTCCTCCCCCTTCAATAAGAAAGTGCACAATTTGATAAAGGTTATGTATGTACAGTCATAAAACATATTTCCATATTAGTTATATTGTGAAAGAAAATACAAAGAAAACCCCAAGAAAAATAAAGTAAAAAAATAGTATGCTTCGATATACATTTAGATTCCATCAATTCTTTCTCTGGAGGTAGACAATATTTTTCATCACAGGTCTTTCAGAATTGCCTTGGATCTTTGTATTGCTTGGAATAGCTAAGTCATTCACACTTAATCATCATATAATATTGCTGTTACTATGTACACTATTCTCCTGGTTCTGTTCATTTCATTTTGTATTGCTTCATATAATTATTTCCAGGTTTTTCTGAAAGCATCCAACTCATCATTTCTTACATTCTTACATTCTTAAAGGGTCAATTGTTCATTGTACTTAGGACCCGACTCTTGGGGCTATATTGGATGATACCATGTTTTTACTTTTATGATTTTTTTTCAATTAAAGAATTAGACTATCACATCTGGCCCAGGAGAGGCTATTCGTGGGTCCAGTCTCACTACTAATTGGCACACAAGGTTTGATATGCTCTATTTCCAACCTTGGTCAGTTTGAACCCTTAGGCAGCCTATGGTGCTTCCCTCCCCTACTCCTGGGGGCTCACCATATTGATACTAGACTTAGGATATCAGATCATTTTAGTTCAGTGCAGCTCAGAACTTGAGCTCAGGCTCAAGAGATCTACCAACCTTAGTCTCCATGGGAGCTCAGGATTACTGATGTGCTCTACCATCTCCTCTCAAAACTGTGTTTCTAGGCTATTATGCTGCAACAGCTGAAATTCTTACTGTGGATTTCAGGAAACAGTCTCTGAACAGCATATAGATTATAAGGGACAAAGAAAAATCCCTCTCTTGTCTAGTCACAGAGAAGTCCAACTCATATAAGACTAAGACTGACAATATATGTCATATATGACAATAGTGATAAGTGGTCTTGCAGCCATTACTTTAAAACCCCTGGTTAAAGAAACCAATAGTCTTCCAAGGCAGTCTATTCCACCTTGGGGTAGCTTTAATTTTTAGGAAGTTTTCTTACATTGAGCCAAAATCGGCCTCTCTGCAATTTCCACCTATTGTTCCAAGCTCTGCCCTTTAAGAATAGAATAAATCAAGTCCCTCCTTCACATCAAAGTCTTTCAGATACTTAAAGATAGTTATCATCTTCCCCCTAAGTCTCCTTTTCTCCAGGCTAAACATCCCTAGTGACTTTAATTGTTCCTTGTATATAATTTTCTCTAGTTATCTTTCCTTGCTGGTTACCCTCTTCTGTATGTGCTCTACCTTGTCAAAGTTCTTAAAAGTACTGAACCCAGTACTAAAGACAGTTCTCCAGATGTTGTGTGGCTAGCCTCTCTCTCTCTCTCTCTCTCTCTCTCTCTCTCTCTCTCTCTCTCTCATTGCAACATATACAGCAATATAATTGCTTGGTTGAGAGGGTATAGGCAGAATCAATCAACCAACAAACATTTTATAAATACCTGGTATATACCAGGCACTGTGCTAGGCACTGAAGATGCAAATATGAAGAATGAAAAAAAAAATCCCTACTGTTTTCAGAAATGGAAGTAGATAGAATCAATAACAAAATGAAGACCAGATATTGAAGACCAGATCAAGATGAAGAGACACTATCCAAGGATACAGTAGTTTTAAAGTGAAATATGTATCAAGAATATGAGGTCAATAGTTTCTTTAATTTGCCTAATTCAGCTTTCTTTGGGCATGTGCCTATGAGGCCAGGCTGCTCTCCTGTTTACTGTTAATTTGCTCGTGCTGGACAGCTCCTGCCACCACTGTCAACATTGCTATACATGGGTGCTGTAATGGTAAACATCCTGGCCCTGAGGATTTCAGCTACTACAATCTCTTAACTGAAATTCTGGTAGCATTAGTGCAGGCTCCAAGTCCCTGTGGTGACGTTGTAGACCTATTTGCTAGTGACAAATTGTGAGATAGATAGAAGAAGCATCCTGAATAAGTAGCAATCAGGCTCAGAAGATCATGCTGATTGCTTTAATCTGATAGTAGATTACTGCTGTTTGTAGGTGATGTTTTTGACTGGATTAAAAAGCAATCAAAATCAAATCGCAGGCTATCAGGCATGGAATGGCTCTCAGAAAGCATCTAGTCTAACCCTATCTTGATCTGAAGTCCCCTTCTTAGCTGGCATTGTGGTATAGTGGACAGAGAACTGGCTCTAGATTCAAGCCATATGGATTTAAATCCTGCTCCTGAAGCTTACAATATATATGGCATTGAGCAAGTCACTTAACTTCCCTGGTCCTTAGGTTCTTCATCTCTAAAATCAGGGGGTTGGACTTCAAGACCTCTGAGTCCTTCCTATCACATATCATCCTATTATTATCATGGTTGTTGACAGGTGTTCATTCAGTCTGTATTCAAAGCCCCACAAGCTTCCAAGTTAGAGCATTCTGCTTTTGCTCTTATTATTGAGAAATTTTTCTTTCCCAGCCACTCACTGCTCCTAATTCTACTTTCTGTAGCTAAACAAAACAAATGTAATCCTCCCACATGACAAACTGTCAAATACTTGAAAATGGCTATCATATTCCCTATCTCCATTTCTCTCCCATCAGGGGAGAGTTATTTTGGAGTTATAGTAGTCATTAAATCCATAGTCCTATGTAACTTGATATTATTTATCTGAAGAACTCAGTTATTAATGTCCTACTGAAAAATCTAAGTGATTGAATGCAACAAGTCACATTTACAAGCCATTTATGGTTTACAAAGCACCTTCCTCCCAACAGCACAATTTATACCCATTTTACTGATGAAAACAATGAAACTCAGGAAAGTTAACCCACTTATCCCTTGTCATACAGCTAGTAAGTATCAGAGTTAGGCTTTGAACCTGCTGATTCTAAGTCCAGAGTTTTTCCCTCTATGCTAAATTACTGCAAATTCATTCACTCCTTCGCTTTTTCATTTGTCCATCCAACTAGCATTTATTAAGCATCTTACAATGGGTCACTCCCTTATATACTGCTTAGTTATACAAAGATTAAACCAAAAAAACAGTGTCTGTCCTCAAGGAGCTTACATTCTATTGGTGGCAAATAACATGTATACAAATAAGTAAATACAAAATATTGAGTTGAGTTAGTGTTGGTTAGTCAACAAGTATAGCATTGGTGGGGTAAAAAATTAGGAAGAAAGAGAAATAGGATACTAATCAAGTTTAAGTCATAATCTTTCAGTGGGAGAGACAGGAAAAGAAGACCAACATGAAGTACTGAGAAAAGAACACAAGTGGGGACAAAACTAATTACTCAACTGAAAGTCTAGGAAACACAGAATTTAGTGGGAGTGAGATGGGTCCTGTTGATCTGGTGGCTGGGGAGAGGTGGTTTGAAAGTTGACATAATTCTAGGAACAGCCAGGTTTTCAAGTCATCTTCAGTAATGAAGACCTGATCTGGCACTGACACTCGCCATTCTGACATGTTTACATTCTATGTACATAGCTACAAACATACATGATAGGGACTAGTAGTTGTGTTTTTCTGAAATTGTAATATTTATTTAGTTTGTGATTTTCAATCTTTTGTGCTCTGGACTACTAGCTACATCTTTCTATTATGTTAAAATTAAAGCACAATAGTTTTTTTCTATGAAATCACTTCATCCTTGACCCTAAAATAAAGTCACTTAATAAATTTTTATTTAGTTGAATCAGTGCTAGGAGATATGACTGACACCTGTCTTAAAGATTCAATATTAGATATCTCCTCTTTGTAGCCATTAAGAATTGGAAGAGAGAGGGTTGGAGGTATGTGATTTGACCCATGAAATATGTGAATTCATATAATTGTCTAGGCAGCTAGGTGACTCAGTGGATAGAGCACCTGGCCTGGGGTCAGGAAGACTTGAGCTCAAATCTGACTCAGTCATGTGGCTTTATCAGTTGTGCGACTTTAGGCAAGTCATTAAACCCTGTTTGCCTGTTTCTTCATCTGCAAAATGAGCTGGAGAAGGAAATGGCAAACCACTCCAGGATCTTTGCCAAGAAAACCCCAAGCGAAATCACAAAGTGTTGGATATAACTGAAAGGAATGAACAACAACAAATAATCATTTGTGTTATAATATGGTTCCACCATATTTAAAATTTTACTTTGTATATTGTATTTTATGCTAAAAATCAGTTTAAATGCTTGGTATACAACATAGATTTGTAAATGCAATGGGTAGAAAAACCCATACTTAGGAGAGAACAAATGGCATGAACTTCCCAATTTTACTTTTCCATGTTCTGCTGCAAAATGTGGATAATTTTTGTTGATCAAAATACCGCTCTTTCAAATATCACCCAAAATATCTTTCTCTCAAATCAAAATCAATCATGTAGGGATTGGTGTGAATTTCTTTTAAGGTATCTCTGCTGAGAAGTTATCAATTTTCTTATCCAAACTCTCATACCACTTCTTACATATGAAAAAGCAAAATAGCCATTAGCCTCTAAAAATCAGTTTTATAGATTGAGTATGCTTACTCAGAACCTAGATCAAATATATTGAACAAAATGACTGACTTAAATTTTAAGTTTTAGTTAAAAGAATAATTTTTGCATGGTCATCTGAAGAGAAGCATCATAAAGCAGTGGGAAAAAATAGCTTCAAAGCCTGGAAAGCTAGGTTCTAATCCCAATTCAGGCACTAACTACCATGCAATTTTGGACAAGTAAAATTACCTTTTCAGGTCTTAGTTTCTCCATCTATCACATAAAAGAGCTCATTGGGAGAGATGATCTCTAAAATCCCTTCCAGCTTAAAAATTTTAAGACTCCATTCCTAACATCATATGAGCTGTCAGGGCACTGCTTAGCATTGTCTTGGGTATCATGGCATAAGTTACACAACAAAGAACAAATATTCTTGTTCTCTGGAATGATCATGGGTATCATAGTTTTAAAGCTGGAAAGGACATTGGAAGGTCCATACCTCTCATTTTACAGATGAGAAAACTGAGGTCCATAGAGGTAATGTTACTTGCTCAAGCTCAGACAGGTAATAAGTATCAGAGCCAGAATTTAAATGCAGGTCTTCAGGCTCAAAATCCAGTACCCTTTCCACTGTGTCATGTTGTTTCTATGCTGCTAGTGATACAGATAAAAAGGAAGCATAATCAGATCTTGCCATCACATTGAATTTCAGTGAATTTTGGAAAGATAGATATACTAATATGTCACACCTATAGTTCTTGGCATGGTAAAAAAAAAAGGATATAGGATACAGAGTAATGAGACATTGTCAGGGCACTAGACTTGAGATCAGGAAGGTCTAGGTTCAAATTCTGTTACAAATATCTAGAATACCTAATGGGATTCTGGGAAAATTACTTAACCTCTCTATGCCACAGTTTTCTTCATTTGTAAAATGCAAAGGTTGAGTCTCAAAGTCCTTTCAAACTTGAAATCTATGAGTTTTTGATCCTATGATCCTGTCTATTCTATTTATTTGTTGAGTGACCATAGGAAAGTGAATTAACCTTTTTTAGCCTGAGTTTCTTTATCTGTAAAATGGGAATAATAAGAATATTTTCACTACATATTTTGTAAAGTTGTAAGGAAAAGATTTTGCAAAATCTACATAGCTATGAGCTATTAATGATATCATAGTTTTATAAAGCACTTTTCTAACAAGTTAGTTTCCAAGTGTTGTCAATTTTACATCTGTAGCCTCTCTGTTGGAAAGAACAATCTAGTTAAAACCCTCAATATCTCTTCCTTGGACTACCACAACAGCCTCCTAACAGATTTCCCTGTCTCTCCATTTATAGTTTATACTTTATGGCCATAATAATCTGCTTAGGGCATAGGTCTGATCAAGCTACTTTTGCTCAAAAGTTTTTAGTGATCCCTTATAAGATATAATACAAACTCTTTAGCCTGTCATTTAAAGCTCTCCACATCCGTCTCTATTTTATCCAAGTTTGCTGGCATGGTTCAATTCAATTAAACACATCTTTATTAAGTACCCACTATGTGTCGGGCATTGAGTCGGGTGCTAGGGACACAAGGACAAAATACAAATAGTCTTTGACCTCAAGGAGCTTATAGCTTATTGGGAGAAAACAATCTGTATACAGATAAGTAAATATATACATGTAATCTGTGACCCAGGGCTCCCCAAAAGACCCTAGGTGCATATAAACCAGGTTCAGTCCTGCGGAATAAGAGCAGCTATTTCTCTTTGGCTCACTGCCCCCATCTCAGAGTTTTATTCTAGGGAAATATGTGAAATAAAGTCTAGGTACAGCTTGTATGTAGGTTTTCCTTAATTCTGGTTAATCAATTCTCTAACTCTTGCAAAGTACTCAGTATGGGAAATGCATGCTAGGTATGAAACTTTTTACTTCACTCCACAGAATGAATAAAATGCCAAGGACTCATAGTAGTCCATGAATAAGCTACAGAAAGAATCAGACACTCATGTAATCCATAAGTACTCTCTGGGGGTTAGTGTGGAATAACTGAATAGGGTATTGATATCAGGGACAACCATTTGTCATTTTGGCAATACCACTTTTCCATAGAATCTTATAAAGCTCTCTAAGATTTGTAGTACTATTCCATTTTGGAAGGTATACATGCTCCTTTTTATCAGATCTGCTCTATCTCAATAACTCACTGACTTTGCTCTTCAAGTAGAATGCACACAGGATTATCCTCTCCTTTCTCCAAGGAACAGGCTACATCAGAAAATTCCTAGAGAAGCTAGGGCCTCTGATCGTTGCTCTTGAATTACAATCTCTGGCCATGTGCAAGTATATGTTTACCACTTCCATGTGTTTCTGCTATAAGGTGCCGTTACTGTTTCTGGGAAGGAGATATAGAAATCCTCACTCTTGTTACACTCTGGAAGAAAGCTCAAGGGAAAGGAAGAATGGGGGAGTTCTGAAAAGTGGAGATAGAGTGAAAAAAAAGAAAAGGAAAAGGAAGTAGTTCATATTACTCCCCTTCATATATTCTACATTCCACCTAAACTAGGTCATTCACTGAACTAAGCATTCTATCTATTGTCTCTATGCATTTACAGGGGTCATCTTCCATATCTATGATGCCCTCCTTCCCCAACTTCATCATTTAGAATCTTTATCTTCCTTTAAGGCTCATATCAATTGCCACCTCTGCTGTGTAGCTTTCCCTGTTTCCCTCTGTTGAAAGTGTTCGCTTTCTTTTAAAATATCACTAGACCACTTTTTCTGTACCATTTTTTTCTTCATCACTTCTCACCTTATTTGTGTCCATATCATAACTTGCCATCTTCACACCCTGCATCAGTAGAATATAAGCTCCTTGAGGGAAGGAGTTACATTTTTGGGAGGTCCTGGAACAGTTCCTTGCAGAAAGTTGGCACTTGATAAATAGAGATTGAATTGAATTGAACAAAAACACAGTCAATCCCCAGACACAGGCTTGAAGTTTTTCTAGTTTGTCAGAGGCTATCAGACTTTGTGCTGTGCTGGTGTAGCTTTTGAGCACCAAGGCCATGCTGATGCATGCATATGTAGCATGTAAGATTCTTTTTTTTAAAGTGCTGATATTAATTTTTTGGTTTCTTTGTAAGATAAGGAATCTGGCTTAGGGAAATACATCCTTAATGAGGTACTTCCTTTTTAAGATTAAAAAGTGGTTTCGTTTTTACTTTAAACACACAAATGGAAACTTTCAAAATGTACCTAGAAGTAACTATTAACTAGAACTATTAATACCTGAGGTGAATATGCTTCTCTGAGCTCACTTCAGTTGGTCTGTGGATTGCACATATAAAGCTGATTGCCTGGCTCATATCAATGGCTCCTCAATAACCCTAGGTCACTGGCAGAATGAAATGAAGTTTTAGGTAAGGATTTAAATGGAGGAAAACAAGCATATATTAGTATAAAGATATTGTCAAAATGGATAATACGTAACTATGAGATTCTAACTATTTGTAAATACCTAATTTTTCATCTAATAATACATTTCTTCATAAGATGTTCTACTGAATGTCAAATCCTTATAGAAATTAATTTTAATTCACTCTAGTTCATCTCTTTACATCATGGAGGATATGAGATACTTATTTTCCCATTGGTAAAAGGGAAACAAAAATCTCCCTTTACCCACCACCCAATTTTATAGAAAGGCAGTAGAAAGAGATTGGATTCAATTCCTACATTGGCTAGTTAATTAGCTTTAGGTCTGCAGGCAAGTCATTGAACTTATCTGAATCTCAGTTTTTTCATCTATGAAATAGAGCTACTAATACATGCATTACAGTACCTACCTTGCAGAGTTGAAGAGAGAAAAGCATTTTGTAAATCTTAAAGTGCTATATAAATATTTATTGTTATTGTTATAATTTATTTTCTAGATCTGATGATCTCCGTAATTGATCAGAGGAGAAAATGCTGAAATTGAGGTCCACCAGATTGCTTTGTCAGTTTTTTACTCCCTTTGGAAAATGGAGAACCAATCATTTGAGGAGCAGGCTGAGTCTTGATAAAACCCTGCCTCATTGCAGTTTCTTTATATGGAATAGACATCAAACATCCAAAAAGATTTAGCAGGAAACCAGGTAGATTGACTTTTGTTTCTTTAGTAGACACATGATCATAAATCTTCTTACCATTGCCTGCAGATACTGAATGGGCAGACTCCAGGTAATTGCTACTGTAGGTATGCAAGTGGAGACTGGGAATAATTGTGTTTTTTTCTAAATGGTTGCTTAAATATAGGAGAAGACAATACTGACTTTCATAAGAAAAGATACTTGTTAATGCTTTGTGCCACCCTGCAGACTCCTAATTATCCCTCATTAATTGGCTTTTCCAGAAATGCCTAAAAAGGGGTTTTTATTCATTGTATTGTAACTTAGCATATAGCACAGATTTTACGTGTGCCATTTGGATTACATGTAATTTTTTACATTATCTAACTTATCTGTGGTCATTTAAATTCTTTGAAAAATTTTTTAAAAAATGAAGCAGTTAATTTTGACATACCAATATATATGTATTTCCCCCCAAACACTTTCACAAACCTCTTTTACTAACCAAATAAATTCTCTCTAGTCTAGGAGATAGAAAGACCTAAGTTTAACATATGCTAACTGTGTGGCCATGAGCAAGTCACTTAACCTCTCAGTGGCACAGACAAATCTTTCAGACTACATACATTGAAAGGCAGATACTCATCTGCACTGGTTGAAGGAGTCTCCACATTGGGAATCGTCAATGCTAACGAAAGTACCAGTCTAAACAACAACAGTAACAACCCCATCAAAGTACAATCCATGAAAAAAATTGATTATCAATTACTAACAGAAAAGAGGGATGTGGCCTTTAATTATGGCAATATAGTACAAATATTGAACATTGTCTTTGCTTCCTTTCTATGTTGATTCTATTTATGTTGTGACAGACATTCTGACTTGACTTCATTGTTTGAATTTTCTCCTGGCATTATTTTCTTGGTCTGCATCACTTCATACTAGTCCTTCCAAGTTTCTCTGAATTCTCTGTTATTTCTTATGGAGCACTAATATTGCATTACATGTATATGCCATGATTTGTTTAGCCAGCCTACAGCTTTTGTCATGTATTTTGTTTCTATCTTTTTTTAAATAAAATGCACAAAACTTTTACATACATAGGTATGTATGTGTGTCTTTTCTTGTCTGTAATTTCCATGGGATAAAATCTCAATAGTAAAATTTCTGGGTCAAAATAACTTTTCCAGAAATTCCTAGTAACTTAATACCACTTGTTCTTCAGAATGATCAAACCAACTCATGGCTCCAACCTCTATGATCCTGTAAAATGTTTAGTTCAGTATGCTCTCTAAATATTACACACATTTGTGGAAGTGATTCAAGGGTGCAATTTTAGCACCTAAATGTCAAAATTTGGTACTACAATTATATGAGGTCATGATCATCTTCATGGTGTCATGAGAAATTCAAGTATATATGGCAGCATACTCTGAAATAACATTTCTTGTCAGTTTTGTTTATGGGAAGTATTATAAACTAGATGGAGAAAAATTACAGGGAAGCTGTACCTGACCCAGGCACTTTTGGATAAGTTATTTAACTTTCCATTCATTTATAGAAATCCCTCAAGTTCTATAAGAATCATCCAGACTGATACCCCCAGTATAGCTTTCAAAATGTAACATGACAAGGACTGTTTAAATAGAAATGTGTTATGTATTCACACCACTAATCTAAAATTCAATTCTATTTTTAGCTGTCCAGGGTCCTGAAAATTCCCAGAAATTTTTTTTTTTTTTACTTTCCATAAATTATTTGGATCTCATTCAGTTGGCCCTTAGGGAGAAAACTAATGGCATTATCATTAGCTATTACTAAAATTAGAACCCAAAATTTATTATTATAATTCCAAAATTTCTTTTCTTTAATTTTGAAATTTTTCTACCTTCTGAACTTGCCTGAAGTTAATTCTTTTGAAGTTTGATTAAATAAATGAATAGACCAGTGTTATATTAACCAGACAACCATATCTTTTAAGAACAATATTTTTCCTGAAAAACAAATAAATTTGACTATAGACATGACTACATAACCAAATATTTTCTAAATGGATCAGAAACCATAACAGAGCTGAACATAGTTTTCACTGCAAACAGGAATATGAAATTATTCATTAAGGAAAATTCAATAAGTAGGCCAGGCCATTGACATAGAAAGAAAGACTTGGTAAAAACAACAACAACAACAACAACAGCAACAACAACAACAACAACAGCAACAACAACAACAACTTTTGGAAGCTCCAAAGCAAAAAGAGTATGTTGCTTGAAAGAGAAATAGAACAGTAGGGATATTATCTTTCATTTTAATGGTAAAAGAGTAGAGCCAAAGGATAAGATGTTCCATTTCATAAGAAGGGAAAGGTGAAATTAGAGAGGCACACATTTTGTACCCTTTTTTGAAAACTACTAGCTTTGCACAAAAAAGGTCAACTGTGATCGGATTTTCAGAACATGCAACATCTGTTACTAGGGATGGTGGTGGTGATGGTGGTAGTGAGAATAAATTAGATCATGGAAGGAATTGTCAGTATTTTTGAGTATTTTGCCTACGTAGAGTAATTAGCTCTGAGAGGGTATAGAGAAATACAATCCTGTCTTTTTGTTAACAAGATAGACACATAATAAAAAATTAGTGATATGTGCTCCCTCCAAATCCCAAATAACTACATATTAATACACAGCACAGAAGTACAGGGTGTCCCAAAAGTCTTAGTACAGTTTTAAGCTTTAATAGCTTAACACTACACTAAGCCTTTTGGAAAACTTATATGCCCATGAATAAAGATGGAATATTGGAGGAAATGGACCGAATGTAACTAAATGAGGTAATGTAGGTAACATTTCATGAAGAAGTTGCCTTAAAAAGGATGTTGAAGGAGAGAGGATAAGTAACTGAAAGGTGCAAGGAGAATATAACTGGCAATTCCACACTTAGTAGCTTCTACTGCTTGCCACTCACTGTGAGAGTAACTAAGGGTGATGAAAAGTTTGGGTAATATGGTTCCATGGTGTAACCGTAACTACCAAGCTTGAATCCAGAGAAAAGTTGAGAGAAAATTTACCTCCTTATTTGTGAAGGTGGGGACTATGGGTGTAGTACATTATATATACTGTCAGACATTGTTGTAATATTGGTTGGTTTTGCTGAAATGTTTTTTTCTCTTCCTTTTAAAATCTTTCTTTAAAAGGATGGCTTGCAGGGTAGGTTAAGGGAGGAGAGCAAATATATTGAGAAATAAAAATGATTAGAAACAAAAGATATCAGTAAAAATAAGATTTGTAAAGTTGTTTGTAACTAGAATATCAACTTTAATAATATAAGGAACTTAAAAAGATTTACAAATATAGCCCCTAGTCCAAAACAGGTAAATGGCCAAAAGAGATGTGTGGACAATTTAAACAAGAGGAAATAGAAATTATTTATAATTATTTGGAAAATGTTTGACCTCAGTATTAATCAGAGATATAAATTAAAATAATTTTGTGGTATCACCTCACACTCATTTAACTGAAAATGTAATCAAAAGCAATAAAACTCAATGAGGAGGAGCTATAGAGGTTATGGATGCAGTCTGGTAAGGCAATGGATAAAGTGCTGGGTCTGGATTCAGGAAGACCTGAGTTCAAGTCTAGTCTTAGACATCTACCAGCTATGTGACCTTGGGTAAAAGTCACAAAGTTTCTGTCTAATAAGTTCATTATGAAAAGTTATGGCATTTTATATGTTTAAATTGATTGAAGTAAATATAAAGTTATTTAGCAAGTTTAGTTCTATCATTTGATTTTAAGTTTTTGCTGCATGATTACATCTTAAAAATTGATAATGAATGGTTTCTCATCTTCATGGAGCTTACAGCTCAGGAAGATGATATGACATACACAAAGCTAACTGTAATACAAAAAATATGTGATGGGTGCTTAAGAGAAGTACAAATAAATCATTATGTGAAGTGTGAGAAGAAAGATCATTACATGTGTGTGATAAAAATCAACATCTACTCTATAAAAGCTAAGCTAAATTTTCTTTAAAAGGTTTTGAAATCTCCCTCAAGATTTAACTGGTCCAGGAGACCAAGGCTAAAAGCACTGCACACTTGGGAGTGATTTGCATAACTGAAGCCAGCAGCTAGGTGATGATATAGGTAGAGTGTCTGGAGTCAGGAAGACTCATCTTCCTGAGTTAAAATCTGACTTTAGACACTTACTAGCCATGTGACCCCAGACAAGTTATTTAGCCCTGTTTGCCTCAATTTCCTCATCTATAAAAATGAGCTGGAGAAGGAAATGGCAAACCACTACAATATCTTTGGCAAGGAAACCCCAAGTGATGTCATAAAGAATCAGACATGACTGAAGAAAAAAAAATCTGAAGCCTTGAGAGTAGATGGAATTGTCACATGAGAGATTATATAAAGGGAATAGGGTTGAGGACAGAACCATGGGCACCCATACTAAGGGATCTGGAAGAGGATGAGCAACCAGCAGTGGTGATCTTAGAGAAAGAAAAGGAAACTAAGATAGATCAATATCTCATAGACCTAGGCTAGAGAATATGCAGGAGGATGCAGTGGTCAGCAGTGTCAAATGCTGCAGAGATATTAAGGAGGATGACATCATCATGTAGTGGAATGAACTCTGGATTTGAAGTTGAAAGAACTAGGTTTGAATCTCAGCCCTGCCATTTAATTTACTGTATGACTTTGAGTAAATTACTTTTATCACTCTGGGCCTTAGCTTCCTCATCTGTAAAATGAAGAGATTGGCCTAGATGACCTTGTAGGTCACTCCCAGCACTCAGGCTATAATCCTATGATCTATGTTTCTATGAGGAGTGAAAAAAGGTCATTGGATTTAACAACTGAGACATCCTTTGTGGCTCTTGACTGAATAATTTCAGTGGAACTGTGGGAGATGGTAGTCACATTGTAAGAGACTGAGAAAAGAGTAAGTGGTGAGGAAGTAGAGTCAAAGGTATAAACAAATTTTTCAAGAAATTTTACTTGGAAGGGGAGGAAAGAGATAAGATGGTAGCTGGATGAGGCATAAGGGTCAAAGTTAGGTCTCTTTCTCCAAAGAGAGGAATGTATAGAGAATAAGTGGAATCCAGTTAGTTTGTTTGGGTTTTGGTTAACTGAGGTTCCTTTGCTCTCCATTTAAGTTGGCTAAAGGAAAACTGATTGGTGGAAATTGTCTTTTAAAAAAATGATCATCTTAAAAGTCCAATCCTTTAAATCACTAGGATCTGATGGCATTAGACCCTTAGGAGCCCAAGAATTTGCTTCCTTAAGTATTTATGAATGTTTCCTTAAATATTTAAGAAAATTTATGAAAAAATAAATTTCAAAAATTAGAAAACAATTTTCAAAAAATGGAAAATTGGTCACACCAGAAATCATAAGGTATCAACATAGAGTCAATTGATCTGATAAAAAACACAGGCATGACCATTAATTATCTTGTAAACTCTAGTTACTTAAAATCCAAGCATAAATTAGAATTTATATTCTTCTGTTACTAAAAATTAAGTATGAGATGGAAATAGTGCATAGAGGAGGAAAGAGAGACTATATTCATTACAAACTAGACCACTGCAGGACAAATATAACTTATAAAAGTGAAGACACTGGATAAATCAGAAAAGAACTTTGAATAGTCACAATTGGTAATCTTCCAGGTGGTATGATTTCAGGATTAGGAAGGATGCATTGTGCCTTCTGCCTTCTGCATCTCTCTCTCTCTCTTCCTCCCCCCCCCCCCTCCCCCCTTCTCCTCCTTTCTCTCTTTCTGTCTGTCTGTCTCCCCCCCCCCCCCTTACAATTGCTTGAAATTGCATGAGTATAAATTTATTCATTTGGCTCAAGGCACTTATTTCTGCTGAAATGCAAAACACATTGAACCCTATTAGTCATTTACACTTTATTATGAATGACCTTAAATGATTCTTTCCTAAGGGCAACTTTTTATAAGGGACAGAATTGACAGCCTCTAAAGGAAGATGTAGAGGTGGAAAGAAGACCCAGGTTGGGGAGAAAGGGCACAGAGATGGACAAGCAGGATTTTTGGAGACACACCTAGCTTACTTAACAATTTCGCTTTGGCCCTATGAAGTTAAACCAGTCTTTCAAGTACCCAACTACCCATAATGAATAATTTACATGAAGCAAATAGTAAAGCCCAGTAATAAAATTTCTTTTTACTATCTGTGTACCTCCTAGCTAGGTGAAAAAAAGAAGTGTGCAACAGGGCAAATACTTTGTATATATTTTCATGACTAGCATAAAAAGAATAGAAATTATTTCATGTAGAGAAGAGGATTGGTAAATTATTCAATAACCTATGAGTATTATTGTAAGAAGTATACTATTCTCCATGTCTACCAAACAGTGAAAATACAAGAAGGAGAGGTTTAGAATGGGTGAAAGAGTATCTTTAGAGAAAGTTTTGCTGAATATTGGAACAGGCTACTGGGACTTTGGAATCTCTTTTTCCAAAAATTTCGAGGTATTTTCACTCTCATATGTTTTGGATAGTTATAAACCTGTTCAACAGAACAAACCTGAATTAGATGTGACCTTTGACATGACCTTTTCTCATTCTTCACATCGTGGCCTCATATTTCTGTTCCTTTGACCCTAAAAATTTGTTTGCTGAATCATGGGCCCACAGATTAGATAGAGGTAACTTTAAGATGCCCTCACGGACCATACATGTAGTAAGTAGCAGAGAGAGATTTTAATCCAGATTCTGTGACTCCAGATCCAATGGTTTTCTACCATGCCATGCTGTTGTCCCCAACAGCTCAAATGATTTCATTTCAATTCAGTTCCCAGAACATCTATTAAATATCTATTGTGTGTAACTGACTGTCCTAGCTCCTAGGCATATAAAGACAAAAAAATAGTCCTGTCCTCAAGGAGCTTAAATTACTGAGGAAATGAAATGTGAGCACAATAAGGAAATGTAAGGCAATTTGAAGATAGATAATTTCATTAATAACCAGAGGGATCAGGGAAGGTTTTGTGGAGGAAACAGCCCTTAGAATCTTGAAGGAAGCTGAGTTTTTAGAAAGATTAGAATTGAAGCATTCCACAACGGAGTGAAGTTTTTCTGGGAAAAGTTCTCAAATTTTGTTTGTTTCAGTCATTTTGATAAAATAACACTGACTAAGTACATAAAAAATGAAGCAAATTTATTTCAAATGAAGCTACAGAATGGCGGCTGATCAAATTCTACCCCAGGAAGCTTTCCAATTGGTCAGAGACTCATAGATTTTCATTCGTGGCCTGGTTGAAATACTTGCCAAAACTCCTATGCAGTAAGGCAGCCTAAGTGCTTTTCAAGATATTTGCCAGACAGAAGTTCATGCTAAGTTACAAGCCGCCCAAAGATAAGTCCGTGAAAACAGTTAAGCTTCCTGGAGTGGTTTATTATTTTAAAATCAAATTATATTTCAATGAGTTCTCCTATAATGATATGAAAACATGGTCTTACTCTTTATAGGCAAGGAACAATTGGATAAATTTTTAGTTTTCCTTTTAGTAGAACACTATCTAAACATACTGGGCTGCTAGGTGGTACATTGGATAGAGTATTAGGCCTGAAGTTAGGAAGACTCACCCTGGCTTCAGACATTTACTAGCTCTGTGACTCTGGGCAAGTTATTTAACCCTGTTTGCCTCTGTTTCCTCATCTGTAAAATACGTTGGAGAAGGAAATGACAAACCACTCCATTATCTTTGCCAAGAAAACCCCAAATGGGGTCACAAAGATTTGGACACAACTGAAACTACTGAACAACAAAAATCTAAACATACTAATGTAGTGAATATTTATGAAGTTACTCACAAACCAATGAAACATGGCCATATTTAGGATGGATGAGCTGCAAAGACAATCTTCTTCCAGGTGACCATGAAACAAGACTTGAGTGAGAATAAATGTAACTGACTTTTACTGAACTGTGGCTAGGGGTATCAGAGAGAGTGAGTTACATTTCATTCAAGGCATTATGTTATTATAATAACCAGATGTGGTTGACTTGCCATATTTTCTTCTTTTATCCTCAGTTTACTGATGCTCGGTAAAATGACCTCTATGTCAACTTGAGATATTGCTTCAGTGAAACACTTTAGAGCAAGACTGGACTTCTTTTAAGAAGCCACTATAATTACTTACAGGGCAGTGATTTTGCCTGTGTACTTTTTTCCCTCCTTGTATAGTACTTGGCACGGTGCCTTGAGCATTAGGTATTTAATGTTTTCTGAGTGACTGAATTAAAAACAACTTACAAAGTAAAGGAGTAGCTCCTGGTTATAACACATCAGTCAGCTAGATGCTTTTATTTCAGTTTCTGTGAAACATGTATATTGTTTTCATTGATCCAAAATTAGAAAATTGAGTCACTGAAATAAATGCAAAGAATCTGAACGTGCTAGCATTTGAATCAGCCACCCTAGGTTCAAGCCTTCATTTTGTCAGCTATTATTTGTATGACATTGGGAAAGTCATTCCCCTCTAAGTGCTCTAGTTTCCTCATCTATTAAATGTCAATAATAATATTTGTTTTATCTATCAGAGTTGTGAAAAATATATATTAAATCACTATATAAATTACTAATATTATTAGAATAACTTGGTGAATGGTGCTCCAGGCCATCTGTCTGCCCTCTCTTGGTGTGTGAACATTGCTGATGTGACTCTAGCTTTTCAAACCTTGAAATTAGGACTATATATATAAGCATATGTATGTATATGTACACACATATGTATATGTACATGTACATATACATATCTATAAAACATGTTTGTAAATGCCAGTTGAAAAAATGAAGGAAACATAGGAGTGATTAATGGTAAGAAAAAATGTAGAAATTTAACAACAAGAAGAAAATATTTCTAGCACTATAGGTTGAAGTTAACACCAGTATAAACCTCAATTGGTTTATAAACAGAGTCAAACTCTGTTCATGCACACACATGCAGGAACATAAACAAAGACTTCAGAAAATGCTATTGAAAACCCTCTACAGCTTTTCAGAGAGACAGCCTAGAGAAAACTTTGGGTCAGGGAGAGCATGAAGGCATTAGAATCCTTCATAGACTCCATCGGCATATAAATAAATCAAAAAGATGCATCAAAGATTTTACTACCTCAGGCATTATTTTGTTATGATTTTTTTAGCAAGTTAAATCTGAAGTCTAATCAAGTTTTCTTTTTCTCCCCTTTCTCTTGTGTTTGCTGAAATAACCCTGGACAGGAATCCCTGAAGCTTCTTTATCACTCCTTGGGAATTGCTTTCTTAGGAAATACTCCTGCCTCATCATTGCCATCACGTTAAATTCTGATCTGGCTGAGCGGCTCATTATCATTCAGCCCATGTTTTCCCTGCACAGCAACCCCCTCTTTCTGTGCACACAAACCCCGGGCTGCAGTGTCAGGGCTGAAATCGAGGGGAAAGAAAGCAAACCAACTCCAAGAAAACTTGCCTTTCTAACTCAGACAGTAAAGATTATTGTGATTTTAGGGATTCCCCCCCACCCTCCGCCCCAGATCAACACAACACATCAATTAAAGTGGTGCCGCAAATATTTATTTACTCTTGGTACAGAAGGTACTAAACTGCAGAAAAGACTTGGATGATTAGAGAGAACTTCCTGAGAGGGACAGCGTTATTTAAATTGAGACTTTACTGAGGAGGATGCAAAACTCTGAGATCCTGGGTGCCTGAAAGAGAACTGCAGCTGCTGTAAGGCTGGGGGACACTTGGCTCCAACACGCTTTGTTTTCCTGCCGCATGAAGCCCAGACTGCTTCTTTTCTTCTTTCCACAAGACTTAACACACCAGCAGCAATGACCATGGAACTTGCAGAACAGCTGGGGAGGGAATCATTCTGCATCGAATCTTTTTTGGATGTTATTACTCAGTACAGACCACCACTTTCTCCTTACTTCGGGTAAGTGAAAATAAGTTACTAGTAACAAAAGGGGAGTGGGGAGGGAGAGATAGAAGGTGGGACGGAGGGAGGGAGGCATCTGGGGCACGGGAGGAGGTGGGGAGAGTTCAAACAACACAAAGGATGAGTCCCTAAGTTATTGTTCTAGTCCCAGGGGATCTGTGCATTTCATTACGTATACATAGTTTAAAACTTGGACTTTTATGTCAGAGATGGAAGGGGGCTAACATTTATTTGATTCATTGCATGGAGTTGTTTGTTATAAACTTAGCTTTGTTAAGTTTCTGAAGGAAAGACACAGAGTTAGGGGAAATCAGGAAGAGTTGGGATAAAGAATGATTTAGCAGAGTTGATGCCCATGAAGAGAAGAGAAAGAACATTTGAAGGTCTAGTTGCCAAATAAAATAGGAGCTTCTTTGAATCTTATTCAGCTATCTGTTATTCTCTTTTCATTCTTATCCAGTCTATCTCAAATGACTGACTCTCCTAAACTATTAGTTATGATGACTGTGCACTGCAGTGGATTCTTGGAAAGGGTTTTTTATAAGGATACCAAATACTAGATGATTTCTAAGGACTCTCCAACTTTATGATTATCTCTGCTCAGGCTCTAATTTGGTAGATAAATCTTTGGATGTTATTTTTGCCTTGGGCAGTTTCTTTTCTTCTTCTTCTTCTTCTTCTTCTTTTTTTTTTGATACAAATAGTTTAGGACTTCTAAGAGGCCAGAATACCTGAATGGTACCATACTTTATGCCAAAGAGGAAGGGAATCAAATGAAAATTTATTTATTAGCAATTTCATAGCATACAAAAGGGCTTTCCGTATAGTTCCATGAGGTATACAGTATAGTTATCATTCCCATTTTATAGATGAGGAAATTGAGGCTTAGAAAGGTGAAGTGGCTTGCCTCCTAGGAAGTGTTAGAGCCAGGATTTGAACCCGGATCTCTTGATTCCTTATCCAATGCTCTTTCAACTACACCTCGAATTGTGGATGATGAGTTGGCCAGTTCTCCATAGTCTCTATCAACTTGCCTGTCTGTAACAATTATACTAGTGGCCAGCATTCTACTTCTCATCAGTGTTTCATTTTGATTCTTTCCTTCTGTTTATCTGACGTTATCTTCTTCCTCTGGTCTGGTGTTCTTACATAGGTGAAACAATTAGCTGGATTCCCTAGGCTGCTCTGCACAGGGACCATGAGGACACTGGAAGATGGAAAGAGGGAGGGGAATAGGAATTTAAGATTCTTGCTGAAGGACCTCTGGAACAGCTCCTTTTAAACCTGAGCATAGGATCTGTATGTGTTATAGTAATAATAGATTGTTTATTTTTTTTTTTTACATTGTAGTCTCTCATGTTTTCAAAGTATTCTAATGTGGAAGGGGGAATAAGCAGGGAAATTGAATTAAGAGGATGGCTTAGTAGCATGGATACAAATTGCTTTTGCCACAACACCCCTGTAAGGGAGATTGTGCAAGTATTACTACCTGTGTTTCCCAGAGGAAGAAACAAGCCCAGAGGGGTGAAATGAATTACCCAGGTCACATGGATAGTAAGTAATGAGCCAGAACCAAAACTCAAACCTAAGTCTTCTGACCCTGACCTTGGTCTTCTTTCTAATATGCTACTGCCATATCTATTTCCTGACTCTACCTAATCATAGATTCACAAGCTAGAAGATGATAGAGATACTAGTCCTAACTCTTCTTTCTACAGATAAAGGAAATGAGACCCAGAGAGGTTTCCTATTGACAAGGTTGCTCAGAGAAGAACCTATATTTAAATCCTGTAATTTGCATTCTCACTCCAAATCCAACACTACTATTCCACTAAGAGGTGACAGGCCAGCAATCATATCTCCAGATCAGGAGTTCTTAACATGGTATCTGGGAACTTGTTTTTCTTAATATTTTGATAATTATACTTTGGTGTAATTGTTTTCTCTTATAATCCCCTATCTTTTTATTTTATGCATTTAATAACATTCTTAGAAAAGGTCCATATGTTTCACCAGATTGCCAAAGGAGGATCTATTTTACATAAAAGGTTAAAAAACCTTTGCCACAAAGGTGGCAACTTTTGATTCCTTTTGACTCCAACTCGTGCAGCCAGTTTGAACCCCACCTGGTGTTAAAGGACAAAGTACAGACTGGGGTGAGCTTCTGCAGGGATATCTTTTCTGGTCAGAGTTAGAAGGCTGAGTGTCTCATTTGGAATATATAAAAAGTCCTAGGTCACAAAGAAAAAAAGAAAGTCCTAGGTCAACACAAATCTTCCCAGCAACCTCTGGTCAATCATACTAACACATGGCCACCTCTAGAGTCCTATCAGAGAGACATAAGAATGAAAAAGAGAGTGATTTCTGTAAAATAAAAAAAATAACCAATAACATCCTGTGCAGTGCACTTACCTGGGAGTTAGGAAGCTTGGGTTCAAATCACAGATCTATGATTTACCAGTTATGTGACTACAGGTGAGTCTCTTGCTGCCAATGAGCTTCCTTCTCTGTTAATCAAGGGGTTGGACTGAATGATTTCTATGGTTCCTTCCAGTTTGAATATTCTATAGGACCCAGAATCCATCCTTAAATTGTTCCCTCTTCATGAAATACATAAAATAGGGATAGGGACTGGACCTGTGATTTCATTGATAGAGGGATCTCCTTCATGAGGAAAACTTTACCAAGGCAACTTATAGTCTTAAAGAATTGCCTAAAGCACTATGAGGGTAAGTGATGAGACTAGAGTCTTACAGCCAGGATGTGTTGGAGGTGGAATTTGAACCCAGGTCTTCCTTTTTCTGAGACCAGCTTCTCTATCCTTTACCCAAGGCTTCCTCTCCACACAAGAGACTGCTTATAAATAGATTTTTTTCCAGTGAATAATCTTTCAGATTCATAGACCATTAGAACTAGAAGAGATCTTAGAGATTATCCAGTTCAACAAGACCATTTTATCACCTTCAAAGTGATAAAATTCAAGCCTTTTCAGAAGTCAAGGCCTTGCCACCTTTCCCCACGCGGACACCCACTCAACCTTTGCCATCACATGCTTGGCTTTAGGTTGTGTCAGTGGAACAGAATGTAACAGTAAGTGCCAAATGTTCTGTCCAGTCCTGTTCAGGGAAGCGAAAGATGATGACCTACAAGGAGGAAATGTATAAGAACCATCAGTTCCTGGGGAAGGAACCTCCACTGCTGTGTTGCAGCCAGCTGGAGCTGTTGATTCCTGGGGTAGCCAGGCTGTTGAGAACTCCTCTCTCCTTCTGCCCGAGTTTTTTTTTTTTTTTTCCTCTCTGTCCAACTTCCCTCCCTGTCCTTAAGGTGAAACAACCCCAGCCATATGCTACGTAGCTTGGGAAGGGAGCTTGGGCTGTGTCTAGGGAGAGAGGCTTCCCTTAGCAGCTAAGAGGGAGAGAGAGAGATCACGCCCGCCAGATATGGGAGTAGTCTCAGCAAACAAAAGGCTTATGGATTTTTTCTGGTCTCCTCCGAAAGAAAGAGGTGGAGACATTCTACCCACCGGCTGGAGCAAGGAAATAGGAGCAAGAGGGGCTTGAGGTGGAGGACATTTAGGGGGCCTGGGATAGAATCCATTGCAAAGAGGTTATCCCAAGGAAGGGCGTCTTCTCTTGCTGCTGCTGGTGCTGCCACCAGCCAGCCAAGCGTGTCTCTGGCTGACTGCAAACTCCGCCTAACAACACTGCATCCTCCTCCTCCTCCTCCTTCTTCCTCCTCCACTCAACCCAGAGATCAAAGCCAGTAAGTAGATACAGTTTCCAGACTCCAGGCAGTCCGCAATCTCTCTAACTCTCAATGTCTCTCGTCCAGTCTTCCTCACTCCCCTCACGAACTTGTCTCCTTTCTAAATGCACAAATAACAAGGATTCTCCCTACTTTGCCCCCCCCTCCCAGCCCACGACCCTCCCTTTACAAGTTACTAAACAGCTCCCCTAGTCAGGGCAGAGGAGCGCTTAGTTTGGAGAACTCCCTCCAAAGATAACGTGCCTTTCCTCTCTCTTCTTAGCTAAATGGGCTGCTGCCACTGCCACTACTACTATTGCTGCTGCTGCCGGTGGTGATGCTGCTGCTGCTGCTACTGCTGCATTCATCTGGGATGGTCTCCCTTCTCCTCCCCTTCCCTTCTCTTCAGCCCAGTGCTGTACCGCCCCCTGCGACCTCCCCAAAGTGGGGGCTGGTGCAGCTTTTTGCGCTAAGGCTGTCTAATGGCTGGTGCTGAGGATGCTGGGCGGGAGTAGTTTAGATGTGCCGTGGGTGTAGTGGTGGAGAAGGAAGGGGCTGCTGAGTGCGGACTGCATTTGTGTTAGTCAGTGTGCCAGGCTGACGTGCGCATGTATGTGTGTGCTCACACGCCTTCGATGTGTGTAGTAATACTGCAGTGGGCTTTTCCCTCTCACTATCCTCTCAGCACATGGACTAGACCATCTGGGCTGCAGAACCTCGCACCTGACGAGATCACATTTTGGATCAGCTTGGCTAATCTTACTGGGGTCTTCCTCTCCAACAATTCCCCTGCAGATCTCACTTTTGATTCCATCCTGGGTGCAGCTGCCTTCCACACAAATACAACTAAAAATAATAAGTCCTTCTCTAGTTCCTTCTTAGCGTGTATATTTTTTCTTGGTGGGCTTTCCCTGAGGTTGCTGAGCCAAATCAGTCCAGTCTCTGCTATCATTTGAAATTAATTCATTGGACTGCAGCACCGAGACAGAGAAGTTGGGGAGCTTATTTCATTTTCTCTCCCTTTTCGGGCAACGGAGCAATGAAATTTCCAATCGAGACTCCAAGAAAACAGGTGAACTGGGATCCTCAAGGTTGGTGTTGCTTACTTTTCACTCCCCCATCCACAACTCCTCTCTCTTTCCTAGTGATTGGTGACAGCATGCGGATTTGGAGTAATCTTTTCTCCATGTGCCCTGCTCCGTGAGTGGAAGGAATCTTGCTCTTGTCAGTGTGTCCTTAAGCTTGGAAATGCTCTTGGAAATTGCCGAGCAGGTGGGGGAAGGAGGCAGGAGTGTATTCATTCTGAAAATCGACACTACTGTTATATGTATTTTAAGTTCTAGGGTTGAAAAAATATATTTTATAGGTGAATTAGTCAGAGATACAGAGGGCTGGTTGAATGAAATGCAGCAAAGTATATAATGATGACTGTTAATATATATTATTTAAAAAATTTCTGTATGTGAGCCCGTGTGGCTCCTTTGTTTCTGGTAATCTTTGTCTCTCTGGTAGATGGGTGGTATACTTACTTGGAGTCAGATGTGGTTGTCTGCCTAGGGTGTCCTCAATGGGAAAGGTTTCCTGGCAGCAAGCAGGGATAAAAAAATCTACTGTAACATCTCCCTCAGCGATGGCTCACTGTTCAGGACACGTTAAATAATGGAACCCAGAGGGACCTTTCCAAGTCTTGACTCAATCTTATTAATGTTGGAGTAGTGATTACCGTTCTGCTAGGTTGATTACCTCTCCTACTCCACTCAGGAAAGAAGAGATAGGGTGGGGCCAGGAAAGGAAATGTGTACTCAGCAAGTGCTACTACTAAGGTTGGAGAATGCTTCTTCAGCCCAAGAGGGAAAGGGTAAAAACACATTTGTGCTTGATAAGTATGGGAAACTGTCCCTGAAATTAGCATACAGATGTTTAATCTTCTCCTAAGTGATTAGTGAGGGAGCAGAACAAGCTAAAGCCATATGTCCAGTTTTGCATCAAGAATGCTTTTTAGTGGTTCTCCAAGGAAGTCTCAAAGATGACACAATCTAGACAATTAGTTTGGGTAATCCAGGTCTAATTTTGTGTTTGGTTTGTGCAGCAGAGCTGGCTTTTTGTTGTTTGTTTTTCCCACCATGTAAAAGTGCATTTCCACTTTTCTCCAGAAGGGAGGTAAAAAAGAAAAAAAACAATCATCTTTTCAACAAATGTCTCATGAACTGGTTGACTATTGGGGAGTGATATTACTTTCTTTACACTAACTCCTCTGGAAGCTTAATAATCAAGAAACCTAGCAATTGATCTTCAAATCTACCCTGGAAATGGAAATATATCTTTTAAAACACATTTATGGACAATCAATGTCTTATATGTTCATACAATACCAATGAACACAGTTGAATTCTTATAGTATCTCACACATGGTAGGTGCTAAATAAATATTTATTGACTAGTCACTCAGTTGAGTAGGTAGATATTCCATTTTATATATTCAGAATCAGACTTTAAGTGGGATGCTTACATTCATCCAGCAATATGAGTGTATACATATATAAATTAATGTATTTATATAAATATTAATACATTGTAGTATATAATATATAACATTATATAACATAGCTTAACACATCAACTCTTTTAAAATTAATATAAACATTAATATAGAATTGGATATGTTATATAGAAACAAATGTACATTTTGTATATATGTATGTGTACATATGTATATATGCATGTAGACATACAAACATACATACACATATATGCATACATACATCTATCTATATGTCTGTTTATCTATCTATCTATCTATCTATCTATCTATCTATCTATCTATCTATCTAT
>NW_020954723.1:7348122-7353811 GCF_900497805.2 Vombatus ursinus
TATCTATCTATCTATCTATCTATCTATCTATCTATCTATCTATCTATATGTCTGTTTGTCTATCTATCTATCTAGCTGTCTATCTATCTATCTCACCAAAGGTGAGCCTGGTGGGGAAATAAATGCTAGGCCATAGGTCGATAACTTTTCTGCAGTGGCATGCCCCAGAGATGTAACTACAGTTGGATGAATACCCCTTTTCCCTAGGGCACCGAAATTAGAAGGCTCAAAACTTTAATGTGTAGTTTTAAATTTTCTTTACACTTTGATAGCACCTTAACTTCTTCAGCAACAGAAAAACTAATTATTAAGAACCAATAATTAAACTAGGAAGGCAATAGATTGTATCATTACTTCTATTCCTTCCTCTCCTTTCCCCTTCTTACTTCCTCCCTACTCATGGGCTGTGGCTATATGCCAGAAAAACTCTTCTCTGGTCTAACTCTTTCTTGCTTTTCCCCAGGAAGTGGCTTGCACAGTAGTAGAATTCCAATGTCCAGCAGTTTCCCTCTTCTGAATGATTTGAGGGAGCATTTACTGATACTTAAGGTGATTTTGTATTCTTTCCCTAGGGGCCAACATTACTAGTAACGGTTTTGTTATATGCAGCTTTCATTCATTTGTTGTTGTTGTTCAGTTGTTTTCAGTTGTGTCTGATGTCTTGTGACCCTATTTGGGGTTTTCTTGGCAAAGATAATGGAGTGGTTTGCTATTTCCTTCTCCAGCTCATTTTACAGATGAGGAAACTGAGGCAAGCAGGGTTAAATGACTTGCCCAAGGTCACACAGCTTGAAGTGTCTGAGGCCAGATTTGAGTTTAGGAAGATGAGTCTTCCTGATTACAGGTCCAGATTTCTATCCACTGAGCCACCTAGCTGCCCTTCATTCATTTACTCACTTGTAAATGAAGTGAAGGTGAATGGGTGTGGTGGTTTTCTATTTTAAGGAGTTAAGGGAAAAGGGCAAGCAGAGCCTTCTTTGCTCACAAACAAGGGACATGGCTTAACCAACTTGGTGGATCCATTGGCAAAGGCCTATCAGGAACTCTGTAGGTATAAATTCCTGGGGAACTCAGTTTTCTAGCATTCAAAAATTTTCAGAAGATTGAAATGGAAACAGATAGTCATAAGGAGGTGAAAACTGGTAGATCAGTGGTACAGGTTTTCATGAAAAATTTTTTTTTTTACCATTGTTCAGCTAAACTAAACTAAAAATGGCTCCTTTGTCACTTTTTGCATGAATAACCAACCAACAAGCCAATTAATGGGCCAGGTACTGTGCTGGAGATACAAAGGTAAAAATGAAAACATTTTTGGGAACTTGTGTTCTTTGAAGGGAGACCATGTATCTAAATAAGTATATACAAAATTAAAAAAATAGGAAGAGAACCTGTTTGTTTTTTTCTTTTTTTTGGTATAGGGAACTCCCAGGTGAGGGAATTCCCCCTACTGATTCAGGTTGCCAATTTTTGCACAATTTGTAGTCATAGAGAGATGCCTAGAACATTGAGAATTTAAAAGTTTGCCCAAGGTCACATAGCTAGAATATGTCTATTGTAGGACAGGAATCCTAGTCTTCCTGGTTTCAAGTATATACTTTATACAGGCATACATAGTTTTATTGCATTTTGTTTTATTGCAATTCATAGATATTTAGGTGCTTTTGTTTGTTCATTTGTTTGTTTTTACAGATTGAAGGTTTTTGGAAACCCTGTGTTGAGCAAGTTCATAAGTGCCATTTTCCCAACAGCATGCGTTCACATCATGTCTCTGTGTCACATTTTTGTAATTTTTGCAATATTTCAAACTTTTTCATTATGATTACATCAGTTATGATGATCTGTGATCAGTGATCTTTGATGTTATTATTGTAATTATTTTGGGGTACCATGAACCACATGCATATAAGATGGCAAACTTAACTCAAAAATATTGTGTCTTCTGACTGCTCCACTGACTGGCTCCTCAGGTCTCCCTATTCCCTGAGACACAACAATGTTGAAATTAAGCCAATTAATAACTCTGCAATGGCTTCTAAGTGTTTGAGTGAAAGGAAGAGCCAATCAATGTGGCATACTTCATTGTTGTCCTATTTTAAGAAATTACCACAGCCACCAAAACCTTCAACAACTGACACCCAGATCAGTCAGCAGCCATCAACAAGGTAAGACCCTCTACCAGCAAAAAGATTATAATTAGCTAATGGCTCAGATGATGGTTAGCATTTTTAAGCAGTACTGTATTTTTAACAAAGTTATGTGCGTTGTTTTTTAGATATAATACTATCGCACACTTAATAGACTACAGTATAGTGTAAACATTAACTTTTATATACACTGGAAGCCAAAAAATTCTTGTGACTTGCTTTCTTGTGATATTTGCTTTATTGTTGAGGTCTGGAACTGAACCCACAACATCTCTGAGGTATGCCTGTATTCCATGCCACATTGCCCCTCTACAAGACATAGACAAAAATAAAGGGCCATCTCCAGTCATTCTGATCTATATCTTGCCACTGGACGCAGGTGGCTCTGGAGGAGAAAGTGAGGCTGGTGACTTTGCACAGCCCTCTCTCACTTAAATCCATTTCACTTGCATGTCATGGCATCTTGTCCCTGATGTCATGGTCCTCTTTGAGAACAAAAGACAAACAACAACAATAACAACAAAATAAATGCAAGGTAAATACTAGGATAGAGTGACTAGATAGAGAGGGCCTGAACTAGGGAAGTAGCAGTGCATGGAGAGACAATGGAAGAAATATTGTGGGGGTAGAAATGACAAGATTATGACATCAGTCTTGTAGGAAACCATGGATCTATCTTCCCTTTCAAATTTGTTCCCTTATGCAATATGTTTGAGGGGTAAGAAATCAGTTCTAGAGAGTGGGGTGGGCATTATGGTATATTGAAAAGAACACTGCACTCAGGCTCAGAATACTTGAGTTTTAGTCCTTTGTCCACTAACTTACCATATGACCTTGGGTAAACTACTTCATTCTCTGAGCTTCAGTTTCCTCATCTGTCATATAAGGCAAACCTCAGTATGGTGACCTCTAAATCCATTCCAGCTCCAACATTCTATGATTTTTAATGGCTACATCAGCTATTGATTAGAAAAAATGCACTATGGTGATTGTTGAGAAATTTTCACTGAATAGAACCAAGACATGGTAGCAATCACATATGTTGTGGAATTACATAGTAATTATGATATTTTGTTTACAGCCCCATTACCTGACAGTTTAATAGCACAAAATGAATGTAATTTGAGAACAGATTGGCTTTGATTGCACTTAGGTGAATTAAGTGAAGCACCATCAAGTAGTTTAGGTGTCAAAATCAGACCTAAATCTAAATTTATTATTCTTTTATAGGGTATGGATTTCCTCAATATCCATAAAATTAAATTTGCCCCCCAAGTTCTCTGCAAGCATTTTCTAGCAGAACTTTAAAAAAAAGGATAATGATGTTCTAGTTGAGATCTGCACTTTGACCAATGGTTTCTACTTGATAGTAGGATGGACTGACTGGGATGGCTGTCTTTCACCTCCAGCAGTGAAGTTCAGTAAGTGTTATTTCTGTCTCTTAAGTTAAAATGAACTAGTCAGAGATCATGGGATATTAGACCTGGATAAGACCTTGGAGTCACCTAGGCTGACTTCTTCATTTTATAGATTAGGAAAATGAGGCCTAGAAAAGTCAAGTGATGTGCCCAAGTAGTGCCCAAGTTAGTGGCAGAAGCTAAACTTGAACTCAGGTTTTCTGATTCCTACTCAAGTGTTCTTTCCATTGGATCAAGCTGTCCCAATAAATAATGTGACTCTGCAAGTAAGGGAAAAGAAAGGTTTTTAAAAAAAATTTTTTTAAGAGCAACAGTGGTGGAAAAGGACAAATTTCAGAGGACTCTTACTCTAGTGTTAAAATGATGTGTTTTTGTCCAGCCTGCTGCAAGTTCCTTGGAGTTATCAGATAACTGTTTTTAAAATCCTCACATTTATGTTTGCAAATCTGGCAGTGAAAAGGCTGGAAAAGGTGTTAGCAGATCTCCCTTGTGCAAACATATGCTTGGTGTTCAGTTAATAGACAGGTCCATATTTTTGCCTGGGTTTGAGGCACTTATTAGTTGTTCTGCTCTTGTGAAGAAACATGGCAAAGTCTAGGTAGTTAGGCTGGGATTAGACAGGTCCATATTTTTTTGCCTAAATCTGAGGCATTTATTAGTTATTCTATTCTAGTAGAGAAATATGTCAAAGACTAGATAGTTAGCCCTGGATTCTTTTAAAAAGAGGCATTTTTATCGTACACTGTAAAAGAGTATTCAAAGGGGTCATGTTGGCAGAAAAAACGTCAAAGTATAGCCCTTGCTGTCCCCTTATGTATTTCTTTTATGTATGTCTTACTAGGTTAGGAAGAATAATTTTGCGTGCAAATAATCTGTGGGTCTTTAGAGAATGGTATTTCCCTGTTCAGGCACTCTTGTTCTGAGAGCCAATATGAAGATTTTTGAATTAAGTATATGCTGGATAAAAGGTGGAATTAGGGTCACATATGGCCATTTGCCACACTCAATAGTAGCAAGAATACATTAGCATCCCCTTTGTTTATTATTAGGCGCAGAGCAATAAGTATGGTAGAAAGAGCTCTGTATTTAGGAGTCAGAAGATCTGCATTTGAACCCTAGCTCCGCCAACACTGTATAATCTTGGACAAGTTAGTTCTCCTGCCTGGTCTTTGGTAGACTTAGTAAAATGAGGGGTTTGGACTATATGACCTCAAAATTCTCTTTCTAAACTTTAGCATTTGTCGCTTTAAATCCAATGTTTTCAATGAATTTCTGAAAATAAAAATTTCGTTTATTTTCATTTCTGAATATAAATATCAGCACTCCAATTTGTGACTTATTTATTATTGCCAGAATAACAAGTTATATTTATATGATGCTTTGCAGCTCAAAGTCCTTTCTATATGTTATGTTATTTAATCCTTTCTATTGTAAATTTTTTGCAGCCATATATCATATAATGTCGCTCATAATTAGGCAAAATAATTTGTACTTTTATTTTCTCTTGTTTTGTTTTGACTTCTCCTTTTTCATTTTTTTAATATTGGTTATTAGGTTTCCCTTTTTTGCTTTTTAGCAGATTAGATAATAAAATGGCTTACCCATTTTATTAGATATTTTTAAAAAATAGCTCCTAGTTTCATTAATTTAGTGCCTATTTCTTTTCAGTTTTGTTCTAGTTCTTGTCAGGTTCTTTTAGTTGCATTCCCAATTCATTTATTTATTCTTTCTTTTGTTGATTATAATATTTAGAGATAAAAATTTCCACCTAAGGTTGCCTTGGCTACATTCCAAATGTTTTGGCATATTTTTTCATTGTTGTAATTTTCTTTAATTATATTATTTGTTGTTTATATGCTTTGTTTTGACCTGCTAATTCTTTATATTATTTAGCTTCCATTTAAGTTTGAATCCTATCTTCAAATTTTTTTTATCAGTCAAAATTTTATTTCATTGTGGTCAGTAAAGGATGTGTTTAATATTTCTGCTTTTCTGCCTTTTTATGAGATTTTTTTATGTCGTGGAACATGGTCAGCTTTTGCACAGGTGCTGCTATGCACATTGGAGAAATCTATCTATCTATCTATCTATCTATCTATCTATCTATCTATCTATCTATCTATCTAT
>NW_020954723.1:7353821-7386918 GCF_900497805.2 Vombatus ursinus
TATCTATCTATCTATCTATCTATCTATCTATCTATCTATCTATCTATATTCCTTGATATTTCTATTCAGTAATCACCAGAGATCTATCACATACAACTTTTCTAAAATTCTATTCAAGTCTTTAGTTTCTTTCTTATTTAACTTTTTATTAGATTTGTGTAGGTCATAACAGAGGCACATCGAGGTACTCAACTATTATAGCTTTGTTGTCTATTTTGCCCTGTAATTCAATTAACTTTTCCTTTAAGTATTTAGATGCCATGGTGATGGGTACATATATATTAAGTATTTGTATTATTTCATTGTCTATGGTCTCTTTTGATATGTAGTTTTCCTATTTATCTCTTCAATTATTCTATTTTTACTACTACCTTGTCCAAAATCATGATTGCTTTTTTGAATTCACCTAAAACATAATAAATTCTGCTCTAGTCCTTCATTTTAACTGAGTAATCTTTATATTTCATTTTGCGCTTCTTATAAACAGCATATTATTTTCTGCTTTGTAACCTATTCTGCTACTCTCCTCTCTTTTATGGGTGACTTCACTCCATTCATATTCACTTTTATGATAGTTAATTGTGTATTTCCCTCCATCACAATCTCTTCTATTTTTCCCTTTCCTTTATAAAAAAAAGGAGATGGAAAAAGAGAAGGAAGCTGATCAACACTAGAAATCTATAATTGTAATGATCTTTTCCTTCCCACTTTTTCACCAAGCTTAGACCCCGATCTCTGGTTCCTTTTCTTTTCCTTATTATGATCTACTCTCCAAAGGTGAAGTTTGTTTTGCTTGTGACTATTCTCTCCTTAAGTCTACTCTCTATTTTAATGTGCCTTCCAACAGTTTTCCTTTCCTTCTGTTAGAGTGTTTCTCTCTTGAGTTTAACATCCTTTTACACCAAACTCTGTGTGTATGCGTAACCTTTCCTTTACTATTTCTCTCTGCCGTTTCCTCTGTTTTCATATTCTTTTCACACATGCCTTATATTTGAGAGTAAATTTTTAATCTACCTTCCTCCTTTCTTACCTAGAGTATCACCTTTCCCATACATTTTCTCTTAAATCAGACATAACAGAATGAAACCATACCCAGGTCTTGTATTTTTCTTACTTAACTTCCTCTGTGACCCTTGATAATAGTAGCATTCTGAAGGAATTTGTATCTTATTCCCCCATCTTATAATATATGCACTTCATCATAATTTTAGGACCTTCCAGTTGCTCAAATGTATTTCTCATTCTAAATTTCACTTGACTCCTATATTTGTATTTCAAAGTTTTTATTCCACTCTTGTCTTTTCATCAGGAAGTCTCTAATTTTATAATAAGTGCATTTTCCCCTCATACAATCATATTTAATTTTATTGGTCAATCATTCTTGGCTGTAAACTTTACCTTTTGCTTTTTGGAATATCATATTTTAAGATTTTTTTTCTCCTTTACAATAGTTGTTCTTCTAAACTTCTGAAAAATTCAAATTGTCCGAAAGTGGAATAGACTGCTTTGAGATGTGATCCTCATTGGAGGGCATCAAGCAGAGGCTAGTTATCACCTGCTGAATATGTTATAGAGGAGATTCCTTTCATGTATAGGTTGCCCTAGAGGGCCACAAATGTCCCTTGCAATTCTCAAATTTTGTGGTTCTATAAAGTCTTTTGTGATGCTAAGTGTGGTTCCTTAGTACTTGAACTCTTCTTTTCGGCTGTTTGCTTTTTTTTTTTATTTTTATTTTTTTGTCTTTGATTTGGAAACTAGATATTTGATATTACATTCCTGGGTATTTTTCAGTTTAAGGTTTCTTTTAGGAGGTGGTTGACAGGTTCTTTCTATTTTGACTTTTCCCTCTGGTTCTAATAGATCTGGGCAATTTTCTGTGATTTATTTTTGAAATAAGGTATATAGGATTTTTTTGTTTAGTCATGGCTTTCAGAAAATTTGGAGATTTTTAATCTATCCCCATTTGACCTGTTTTCTAAGTCAGTTGTTTTTGAGGGTAGATACTTTACATTTTCTTTTACTTTTTTCAATCCTTGAATTTGTTCTAATATTTCATTTTGCCTCATGGAGTCATTGATTTGCTTGGTTCATTCTATTTTTTCAGGGAGTCCACTACTTGAGTAAGTTTTTCTATTATCTGTTCTAAGCTGTTTATGCTCCTTTCAATTTTTCTTTTCTGAACTCTCAGTTCCTTTCTCTTTTCACTCATTATCTCCTGCTTCATTTCTTTGGATCATGCTTTTAACCATGCTAAACCATTTCCTCCCATTTTTTTCTTGCTAGCTATACTAGCAAGGTTTCTGGGTTTACCTCTTAGACTTCTTTTGACCCATAATTTTTTTTTAATTTTGTTTCTTATTTTCTTCTGTTTAGTCATGCTTCCAGCCTCAGATTTTAGATTTAGATCATGTGCTCTTGTCAGTCTTCTCAGGCATTTTTGGAAGATTTGATTCTCCCCCAGCCCCTGCCCTGCTGCCCCATGTATTCTGGGTGCTATTCTTATTGACAATTGAGATGAAGCATCTTGTATTAGGCTCCACCCTGTGCCTAAGTGCCTATGTCCTGTCTCAGTTTCCTGGTGATCCATTGTGTGTTCTGGCCTTGGCTAGTTTCTGTCTTCTCCTTACATGATTATATGTCAGGATTTGATTCTATCTTTTGCTGTGATCTTGACAAGGCCTAGTGCGTTGTTGAAAATAGCATTGGTTTCTGACCTCCTACAAATCCCACTCCACATTCCTCACCCCATTCTTGTGCCTCAGCATTGAGTTGATCCTTCTCCTGCCATGTCTCCAAGTGCTTCACAGAGTGCATGTCAAGTTCTTTCTGCCCAATCACCTGAACTGAGTTTTTTCCTGTCACAAATTACTAGTGCTCCTTGATTTGTTTTGAGGTAAATATTTTTCTAGGCTCTATTATCATTGAATATGATTATTTCCCTCATATAATACTGCTGTAATTGTTTTGTAAATAGCTATAAAACAATTTATGGTTTGCAAAGTATTTTATATCTGTTATCTCATTTGATCCTCACATCAACTTTGTAGAGTAGGCAGTACAGAAATTACTGTCTCCATTCAGAAATGAAGATGATAGAAAACACAAGATACCAATAAAAACTAATTTTTTTTAAAAAAAGAAATAATGATTTTGAATAAAGACAAACAAAAGTATATTCAGTTACTCTGCTAGGTTCTGTGGATACAAAACAGAAATAAGACTACCCTGCTCTCCTGAAAAGGCTCAATTGGATATGAAAAATCACTTATCCCTTCAATGCCCCAGGCAGCTTCCTAAGACAATCAGTTACAGAGGAGGAGAAAATCCTGGGTCTAGAATGAACAAAACAAAATCTATCATTGTATTCCTTGAGGGTGTCTAGTAGTAAAGTAGATTTTATAGGAAGGACATCAGGGTAGAGGAAGTTGGTCTTTTCTTGGTTATCTAGGAACACACTTGTACTGTGTTGTGAAAGAGAGGTGTGTGTGTGTGTGTGTGTGTGTGTGTGTGTGTGTGTGTTGGGAGGACCTGATATAGCCTTTAGGCATCATATAATCATAGAATTTTCAAGATGGAAGGGATCTCAGAGATAACCTAGGGCAATACCTTAATTTTACAGATGAAGAGATCAAAACTCAAGGAATGGAAGCTGCTTGCCTATAGTGAATTAGATAGAATGCTAGATTATGTGTATAGGAGACTCGGGTTTGAAATCTCCCTCTCTCCATCCCTGATGCTTACCAGCCTTGTGACTTTGGGGCCATGAATCTCTCAGGGACTCAGTTTCTTCATCTGTAAAATGTGAAGGTTGACTTGAGGGACTCTAAGCTTCCTTTCAGCTCTAAAGCTATGATCCTGTCTTTTCTTCATCTCTTTATCCTACCTCCTTAGCCCAGCATAGAATTTCACACATGAATGTTTATTGAATTGTTGTCATGCCTAAGATCACACAATGAGTTGATGGCAGAGCCAGACCTAGAATCTGGATCTCCTGATTTCTCATGCCCTTTCAACTATAGGATGCTGTCTCTCATGAAGCAAAATGGGTGTTAGTGTCTATTTTGTTCATCAGGTTCTAATGGCCTCTTGCCTAGGCCATTGTGATGTTATCCTAACTACTTTTTTTCTTAGAAGAGATGGTTTGCTGCATAGAAGGGAAAAATATATTCAGAAATGAAGGCAACATAAAAACAAAATATATCAATAAAATATTTTTAAAGAAATAAAGAATCATTTTAAATAAAAACAAACAAGCATATATTCAGGCATTGTGCTAGGTTCTAAGAATGCAAAATAATTATATAGTATATATCCTATGTACTATTACCACATTAATCTTAGACTATAGAAAACAGGATCTTAACACAGAGCCCTGGTCACATCATACCCCTGCTCAAAACAAAACCAAACAGCTCAGTAATTCTCATTGCTGTATATAAAGTGTACAAAGATTAGTGAATACAAAATAATTTTGAAGAGGGGGATGAGAGAGAGCAGGAACAAATTTGAAAAATCAGGAAAAGAATCATGTAGGAGGTAGGATGAGATGGCAAATAGGGATTCTGGGAGGCAGAGGAGAATTGGGAGAGCATTCCAGGAATGGGGGACAGGCTATCCATAGGAACTTTTCTTATGAGTCCCCTTCTTCAATAGATAGTAGTGATGAAAACATCATTTATGCTCTTGAGTTCCTTGAGTTCTTTAGTTCTTTACCCAAGTCTTCATGATTCTTAGCAATGCTTTATTGGTTTCTTCTGGTAATATAATTTTTCCCTATATGATCATTGGAAGTGATTCATGTAGGGGATAACCAGAAGTGGATACAGATCTTCTGATTTTTTTCTATCACATCCTATATTCTATTGTGTGTGTTGGGTTGACAAATAACTGACATGGCATGTCACTGGCATGTCAGCAGGGAATCACCAAATATTATTATTCATTTCTTCTTCTGACCATTATTAGGCAATTTCTCACCTACTGGCATTTGTGGAAACACATCACTATTTCTTAGAGCTCAAAAAATTTTTTCTGATTGAGATGATTTAGTTCCTCTGGAGGTGGAATGGGAAGGTGTATGGGAAGGGTCTCATTCCCATTTCTTACTCCAAATATTTATTTGTCCTTCTTTAAGTCACATTCTTCTACCTTCCACATTCTTAACATCCTTCTACCAGTTTTTTCTATTTCATTTTTAAAGTTTATTTTAAATTTTAAATACAAAATAAGAAAAGAAAAAAACATTGCTATGTACACAGCAGAACATAAGAGAGTATTCAATATAAAGCAATACATTTCCATTTCAAGAAAACCTATATAATGAATATTACACATTATCTTCAAAGCTGTCCATCTTTTCTTTGCTTCTTTGCATGTTTTCTTTTGTCCTCTGCTGTGTACTTTTTACTTGATCCCCCCTGCCCTTTATCCCTACCCAAGTCCACAATTAAGCACGGACACAGACACACATATACATAGATATCCATAAACATACACATATATACATATACACTCAACTTTATTTCTACCCACTACTTTGCCCTCCTATTCTTTAACTTACCCCCTCCCCAAGAATCCTTCCCTTATCCTCTCTTTCCACTGTATCTATCCCCTTACCCTCCTACTTCTTTCTGAATTTAGAAGATTTTGTATACCCTTCTAAATATGTATGTTGTTCCTTCTTTATCTCATTCCCATGAATCTACACACCCTTCTATGCCACCCCCTTATCCTATTCCCTATCTTTCCCTTATCCTCTCCCCTCCATCCTCTTACCCTCTTATTTCTTTCTGAATTTAGAAGACTGTTATGCCCTTCTAGATAGAGATATTTGTATAGTTCCCTCTTTGACCCATTCCCTATGAGAGCAAGGTTCCAGAACTACCCACCCTTCTCCCCCATTTAATTCCTCAGTATCAGTTCTTACTCTTACACCTCATCTGTATGAGATACTCTTTTTACTTTTTCCTACATCATTTTGCTTTTTAGGGTCGCATAATATCATATCATGCCACATCACACGAGCTGTACCTCACTCTTTCTTTCAAACTACCCAATTACTAGTGGCATTCTTAGACATATGGTTTACATTTCCAAGTAAACAATTTGTCCTTACTGGGTCCCTTATTGAGTCTTTGATGTTTACTTTATATTTCTCTTGGATCTTCTATGTCAAATTTTCTATTAAGTTTTGGTGTTTTTGCAACAAAATCCTGAAAGTCTGTCAATTTATTGAATATCCTTTTTTTTTCTTATTCAGGATTGTATTTAACTTTGCTGGGTATGATATTTTTGCTCTTCCATATATAGTGTTCCAAGATCTGTGATCTTTTAGTGTAGCTGCTGATAGATCTTGTGTAATTCTAATTGTGGCTCTGCCATATTTGAATTGTTTTTTTCTTCTTACTCATAATGTTTTCTCCTTAACCTGGGGATTTCAGAATTTGGCTATGGTATTCCTGCAGGTTTTCCTCTGAGGATCCCTTTCAGGTGGTGATTAGTGAATTTTTTTCTATTTCTACTTTTCCCTCTTGTTCTAACACTTCAGGACAATTTTCTTTTTTTTTCTTGTATTATTGTATCAAGATTCTTTTTTTGATCATAGCTTTCAGGTAGTTTGATTATTCTTGCTTTCTCTCTCTCTCTCTCTCTCTCTTTTTATGAGGCAATTGAGTTTAAGTGACTTGCCTAGGGTCATACAACTAGTAAGTATCATGTATCTGAGACTGGATTTGAACTCAGGTTCTTCTGATCCCAGGGTCAGTGCTTTATCCACTGTGCCAGCTACCTGCCTCATGTTTTCTCTTCTTGATCTGTTCTTTACATCAGTTGTTTTTCTTATAAGATGTTTCACATTCTCTTCTATTTTTCATTCTTTATATTTTGTTTTATTATTTCTTGGTCTCTTACAACTTCTTTGGCTTCCCCTTGCCCAATTCTAATTTTCATAAAGTTGTTTTCTTCCTTAAGATTCTGGACCTCCTTTTCCAGGTGGTTGACTTTCTTTTCATAATCTTGTTTTTCTTGGATTGTTCTTACATTAAAAAAAATTTCCTCAATCTCTCTTATTTGATTTTTGAAGTCTTTTTTGAGTTCTTCCATGAATTATTTTTGGGCAAGTGACCATTGATGTTACTCTTTGGAGTAGAAGAAGCTTTTTTTTTTTTTTGCTTCAGTATTCTCTTCTGAAAATGAACCCCAGTCTTCTCTATTCCCATAGTAGCTGTCAATGGTTGAGTTCTTTCTCCTTTAGTCGCTAATTTAAAACAAAATTTTAGCAGCTTATCATTATAATCACCTCTAATCCTGGGGTATGGGAGATGGTGCCTCTCTGGCCTCGGGTCCTTCTTGCTGTTATTTTTTGAGATTTGTCCTGGGCCCAGCCTCTACACTCCTTTTCCCCTCTAAGGGCTCCCTGGCAAGCTATGCTGGAAATACTCTTGCTCCCTGAGAACCCTCCAGTGATTATGACCTTCATTTCTCCCCTGTGGCCTGGAACTGAGATCAAGAACTCAGCTCTCCTGTACTTACAGGCCCACAGTCAGCAGCATCTCTACCCTCTGCTTCTGCACTCACTGAGCATATGCTAGTTCCTTCTTGCCCAGGACCACTTTGTGGCAGCATAGCTGGGCCTGGCATCCCTTGTCAGCAGGGGCTCCCTCAGTCTTCCTCCACTCAGACCCCTGACTCTTCACACTATCCTGAAGGTGGCTACCTCCCAACCCAGCTAGCCCCAGGGCTTGCCTCTTGCTGTTTCAGCAGAGCTCACCTGGAGGTGTTTACACTTCATTTGGGCTAAACCTCTGTCCTGGGATCTTTCTTTGGATCTTCTCCAGTTGTGTCCAGGCAACCACCATTCTTGTTTATTTTTGCCACTCTACACTCAGCCTGAGGCACTATTTTGTCTTGTTTGTGGAGAAAATCTGGAGAGCTTGGAATTTTGTGACCTAGTCTGCCATCTTCCCAGAATCCTCCCCTTCTACCTGTTTTATATCTCTTTTCTCTGTAGTTTTCTCCCTGAAGTACTATTCTTTCAGAAAACACTTCATTCTTTCTGATAATATGGACAGTAGAGATAAATTCCTTGACTCTGTTTACCTTCTTCTTTAGCTTGGAAAGCATTTGTCATTTTGTGCATACATAGCTATTCTTGGTATTGAATAGAAAGACCAACATTTCACAACCTATGCTGATCACTGAACAATTCTCCTTGTTCTCCACACTTTCTTGAAGTCAGATCCTCATCTCCTTGCCTTTTTTTGTTGACTCTCTTGTACCAATATTTTTGGCAAATCGATGTAGCAGACTTGCTGTTTATCAAGTCCAGTGGTGTTCTGGTAAATGCTAAATAGCTGGATTGGATGAGGTGTAGGGAGGAGAGGCACATGTACTTTTAAATTTAATCTGCATTTATTAACACTCTAGACAATTAGCAAGACAATAAATCAGGCCCTAATTTATAGCAATTGCTGGTTTCTGAGGTATAAATCCTCGTACTGAAAATTTAATAATGGTCAACATATCCCTGGTCAAGACTTTTTGTATATATTTGTTTGCATGTTGTCTCTTCCATTAGATTGCAAACTCCTAGAGGGCAAGGACTGTCTTTTGCTTCTGTGTGTGTGTGTGTGTGTGTGTGTGTGTGTGTATGTGTGTGCTAAGTCCTCAGCACTTAGGACAGTGTCAGACACACAGCCTACTATGAGCCTAATGAATGTTGACTGATTTATTGATGGAGGCTCCTAAAAAAAGTTTATTTTATTAAAGGCAGGCCTTCTACTTTTTCTCAATATCAGTTTGCTCTTTTTCCAAAGATTTGAGGAAAATTATGTTTATCTGAAAGTTTGGCTAATAGAGACTTCTCTATGCTTACATAGTGTCTTAAGCCAAAGAGCTAATGCACACTATCTCATTTGCTATTATTATCATTAATGACAACTTATATTAATGACAACTCAGTCTTATGACTGAGACTTTTGGGACACCTTGTATATTACTATAAATTTTGGAAAGGTTTTTTTTTCTCCCTACAACAGCCCTGTGAGGTATATTGAGAAAGTATTATTATCTCTTTTATAGATGATGAAATCAGGCAGAGAGATAAGTAACTCAAGGCACTGACTCTGGAGTCAGAGGACCTGGGCTCATATCCTAACAATGGTGCTTCCAACTTGTCTGTCCTTGGGCAAGTTATACAGTCTCTGGGCCTCAGTTTTTTTATCTGTAAAGTGAGGGGGTTGACCTCTAAGGTCCTTTCCAACTCAGGAGTTATCGTCTTATGATTTCATGATTTGAATGTCACATAGAGTTAATGGTTTTCAACGGTTATATCTTACTGACAATGTAAAAAACTAATGTTATTTTCATTTCTTGATTCCACTTTAAACTTAGACCTAAGGGTTAAAATAAGCCTAGGTGTGTATTACTTAGCCTGGCAGAAAGTGCTTCACTTGACTGCTCCTTGTGAAATGAATGCTGTCTCTGTCAAAATTAACAAAAAACTGTGATAGTTAGATGTGAGGTCCACGGATTTCAAAGAGGACAATGGATCCACATAATTTATTTTCAAACTTTATTAAGAGCATTTGCATTTTAAGACTATGGATAAGACATCTTTATTCTGATGGTTCTAGGTAATCTCAGAAAAGCAGATATGTCACTGTTGAAGCGTGATTCATTGTGAATCCTAACATTATTGAATTACCAAACAGGGCATTACCTTAGTAGTCATCTAGTCAAACTCCAACCTAAAGCAAGAATTGATGAGCAATCAATGAAGTATATGTATCTTATCTATATTATATCTGACAAAGCCCTTCTTGAATACCTCCAGTGATGGAGAATTTACAATCTTATGAGTTAGTTTATTTCATCTTTAGACACTTCTAGTTATTTACTTATATTTACTTATATTGTGTTGAAATTTATCTTCCCTTAACTTTCATCCATTGACTCTAGTTATATTGTTAAAAGCTGGGAATAATAGGTATGCCCATTTTATAGTTTGATTCAACTCTATGTTAATAATTTGTAAATTCAGCTCTGAAGGATTAAATGTGGCTGAGATGTTTGAAATACAGAAATCTCTGGTATAGTGTCAGGTTTAAAATTCTTACCATACAAAACTCCATGTGCCTGAGTTTCTGTATCCTTTAAGGTAAGGGAGAATAGATATATTTGTTGTTCCTTCTTCCCATTTTCTCCTAGCCCTTTGATTGGATCTTTTTTCTGCCTTTGTCGTATTTTACTTTGGATAACATTTAATGTGATTTTTTAAAAAAAGTGGCACTTTCTTCTCCTTGAGAGCAAGGTCTATATAATTTTTTTTCATCTTTACGCCCCAAGCCTCTAGCATTACTGCCCAGCATGGCACAGTGCATACAGAGTTGGTCTCAGAGTGAGGAAGGCCTGGGTTCACATCTCTCTGCTATCACATATTGGCTGGGTAACTCTGGACAGTTCTCTTAACTGCTCAGAGACCTATGCAGCTCTCTAGTATTATAAATTGCCTAGATATGTACATTGGCAGATGAGGTTCCAATAAAGATAACATATTTAGAGGTCATTGAGTCTAATTCCCTCCTTTTACAGATGAGAAAACTGAGGCATTAAAGCACAAAGAATGAGTTGCCTATGGTCATCCAGTATCTGAGGCAGGATTTGAACTTAGTTCTTTCTAACTCCAAATTTGCTGCCAGAGTTTCCCACCAATGAAATCATAGGCCTGGCCTAAAAAAAGGTTTGATTTGAATTCATGACCTAGGCCACTAACCTTGGTAGGACTGGTGCCTTGATCACAGGAATACTAATGTTTTCCATTAAATCTTATGATGACAAATATGATCAAGATAGAGCATATACATATGTGGAGTATTATGTGTTTCATCTTAACCATTCTAGTCCTTTTGACCATTTCCTTCAAAGGTCTTAGCAAAGAAAAGGAAGAAATGTAGAATGTTAGTGCCAGGAAACTTTAAAGTTTATCTACTACAGTCCCTTTACATGTAAATCTAGAGAGTTACATAAATGAAAATTATGGGAGAAATAAATATTCAGTTTGAAGCCTAGCAATTTATTCAACAGATATGAAAAAGCACTATTTTTCCTTGTCTCCTCCATTGGTAAACTGCAATCATATGACTCTGCAGCCACTAATCTCTTTTCCTACAGCAGGTCATAAATTTCATAGAGTAACATCATTTGTTTTGATGGACAAAAACTCTTTGTAAAGGAAAAAGTTAGGACACTTCAGTTGGCTCTTGGCCTGTAATGTGGGTCTCTTTGCCAATTGCAGGCACCTAGGCACTAACCAGGGTATGACAGGCCATTAACAGAGAATCAAGCACATCTTGTAAAATGATATAGTCTTCTCTTACCCTGTAACAAGCCCTCTTCTCTCCTGTACTGTTCTAATCTCTGCTGGGAGATTTACTGTTTTATCTTTATCTCAATCTATTTAATATGTAAATGTGTTTTCCTCATTATTTCTATGAAAAAAATTCTCCATAACCATTAAGTGATTTATGGATTTCTACATCATCTAGGGTAGTATCATTATGTCTAAATGACATCCCTAAATGCTGGATTTGGCCTCAGAATTAGCTTGAAGGTCTACAGAAGCCACAGGGATACAATTCTCTATGAATGAATTATCTCATATGCATATGTATTTCCCCTTCAGTTCATCAACAAACACTATAAGCAGATTTCTTCCCCAAAAAACCCCAAACACCCTTAAATACAAGTTCATACTGACACTATTGAATGGGAGAGGAGCATGATAGATGAAGCTGAGACTTGTAAAATACCCAGGGGTATGTAGGCAGGGCAGATGCCAGAATGAGACAGGAGGGAAGTGAATAACATGGCTTTGACGTTGGATGATTGTGGCAGTTCCAGGCATGGACTCACTAATCATCTAGTCAGCCCCAGGGTGGAGTCATTCATGCTCAGGGTGGGAAGATATTGCTTAATGGTCTCCTATGGATTTAAAGGGCCTTCAGTGGTCTCCAAGGAGTTGTCTATCCTATCCGTATTCACTGTCTACTGCTTTTGTTTTGGTAAAAAACCATTTAGAGGATCTACAGTTGGTCTTTGAATAGAGTGTATGAGTGTCTAGGTTCTGGTTATAATGTGATAAGGAATAATATTTCACTTAACCATCTAGCTGACAAAGTAGGTTATAGAAGATAGCTTATCTCTTTCCCCTTTCTTGCTCTCTTCATTCCATTTTCTTCTAAAGAAATTCTATTGCACCTTTGCATTTTTTTAACCTAATCCCCTGATTTTCTATTCACATCACAGGCTGTTTCTTTCCTTTCTTCTGTTCTCTTATTTGTGGACTAATTTGTGGGCTTAGCAAGGGAAAGACAGAAGTAGGTTTTCTAGTCAAAACTGGAGGGAAAAGGGAAATGTTCAAAGGGAACTAGACTTTTCGCATAGCCCTCAAACAAAAAAAAGGTAGGAAGGAAGGAAGGACAGAAACAAGCATTTATTAAGCACCAACTATGGGCTTGTCACTATGCTAAGCACTTTACAAATATCATCTCAATAGATTCAATGAGATCTAAAACCCAATGGCAACACTAACAATATAAAATTACACAAGAAAATAAAAATAAACCAAAATAGAAAATTAGCAGATTGAAGAAAAGTATTGGACAATTTAAAAAGTAGTATGGAGAAACTGAAAAAATAAAGAAACAGAAGTAAGGCAGATGAGAAAGAAAAAAATGGAAAATATCTTCAAATCATCTGTAAAATTGATACATTAAAAGAAATTAATCAAGAATTAAAACTTATAAGAAATTCCTAAGATGAATCTAAAAAGAGCTTATAGAAAGCCCCCCCATGAGAACTGGTTAGAATTTAAACATGACAAAAATGATTGTGGGGGTACGATGAGGACAATTACAAACATGGACCATACAAAAGATATGGAAGATAAGAACAAATCACAAGACAGAAAAATCATAGAAGATATGAAAGAATTGATAGAAAGAAACCAAATTGGGGTTACTGTAATGGAAAACTAAATTGCAGATAATGCAGACCAACTGGAAAACATGAGATTAAAGTTATGGATATGGTTGAAGATATGATTGATATCCTATAAAGTTTAGAAAAGAAATCTGAAATACTTTGCAAAACATCATTAAAAATAAACTTTCTAGAATAAACAATAATGAGTAACAATATACAAATAGCAATAATTATAGGGCCCAATGAAGAAAACAAAAGAAAACAAGATTCAATGCTTTTACACACATTCTAATTAAACTTCAACACCACAATGATAAGGAAAAAATCATACGAATTTCAAGAATAAGGACAGAAATAACATTCTAAGAAATACTATGTAGCATAACAATGAACTTCTCCAGAAAGAAAAGGAAAACTTAGAGAAACTGGAATATAACATTTACATAACTAGGAAATGTGATCCATGAACCCAGAATTAACTACCTAACAGAATTTATTTTTAAATTAATTAATTTATTTTTAGTTTTCAACATTCACTTCCATAAGATTTTGAGTTTTAAATTTTCTCCCTTTCCCTCTCTTTCCCCCTCCCCAAGATGGCATGCAATCTGATATAGGCTCTACATATACATTCATACTAAACATATTTCACATTAGTCATGTTGTAAAGAAGAATTAGAACCAATGGAAGGAACTATGAGAAAGAAGAAACAAAACAAAACAAAAAAAGAGAGCAAATAGTATGCTTTGATTTGCATTCAGACTCCACAGTTCTTTTTCTGCATGTGGATAGAATTTTCCATCATGAGTCTTTTGGAGTTGTCTTAGATCCTTGCATTGATGAGAAGAGCTAAGTCTATCAAAGTTAGTCATTGCATAACATTGTTGTTACTGTGTACAATGTTATCCTGGATCTGCTCATTTCACTCAGCATCAGTTAATATCAGTCTCTTCAGGTTTTTCTGAAGTCTGTCTGCTCATCATTTCTTATAGCACAATAGTATGCCTAGCAGAATTGACTCTGCTATTTGAAGGCAAGGATAGAAATTCAAGAAGCATTTGGAATTTGGAAATTTTGCAGAGGGACATACAGTTCAAGGAAGTCAGTGAACAAGCCAACAAAAGAAGAAAGAAAAAGAAAAAGTAATTAAGCAACTCACACTCTTCAAATCAAGATAAACGAGAACCTCTGAAAATTGTGAGGATCCTCATATATATTGGTAAATGAAAAAAAAATAGAAATAATGGATGGAGACAGAATAATCCCAAAGAGGAAATTCTTATCTATTATGAAAGGAAGTCCAAGTTGAAGAGTCTTATATAGTTACTATAGATGGAGGAATTTATTCATGTTGCTTTTGTTATACTTGCATTAATAATACTAATAATAAAATAAGAAATTTACATTCCTTTCCAATAAATTGAAGAATAATTCCACCCAAAAAAGAATAATAGAAGACATCTACTAATTGTAATGCCAATGTAAATGGGCTAAGCTCTGCAAGAGAAGAAGGAGGATGAAGAGGAGGAGGAGGAGAAGGAGGAGGAGGAGGAGGAGGAGGAGAATTTATGGGGAATAGATTAAAAACAATACATTTACAGGAAACAGTCAATCAGAAATATTTATTTAAGATAAAATAGATTCAAGTGAAAAAGGTGGCATAAAGTTTACCGTGCTATTATTGTTTCATGAAAAGTTGAAATGGCATTAATGATGTCAAAATCAAATTTAAATTAGAAACATTAAAAGTATATATTTGGAGGGGGCATCTAGGTGGCACAGTGGATAGAGCTCTGGCCTTGGAGTCAGGAGGACATGAGTTCAAATCCAGTCTCAGACACATGACACTTACTAGCTGTGTGACCCTGGGCAAGTCACTTAACCCCGATTGCCTCACCAAAAAGGAAAAAAAAAGTATATATTTGGAGTGAAAGCAAATCAACTTAAATTTATACATGAATTACATATGTATATGTATATATATGTACACACATACATATACTTAACAATTCTATAGCAAAATTCTGACAGGAAAATCATCTGGACTTACAACAAGAAATAACTTAAAAATGGGTTATGTACTACATGATAAGAATATGAGAAATCTCACAAAAAGATGACTCAGAAAGAAATAACAGACCTAAAGAAAGTGTTAAACAAATCATATCTAATAGTTATATGGAGAGAACTCAATGGAGAAAACAAAAATATGCATTATTTTTAAGGAGAAATAGAGAATAAAAATAATCACTTACTGGGTCAAAAATAAAATATAGAAAGGTAAATAAAGAAAAGCAGATATTTTATATGCTACATTTACAGACTGTAGTGGCAATAAATTTAGTAGTAAATAATGATATGAGTAAAGGTATAGGTCCATGTGGAAATTAAAAAAAAGATTTATTAAGTCCTGTGTAAAAATAAAAATACAAAAGTAATAGAATACAAAAGAATAAATCACAACATAAACCCTGAATATAAAAATCTGTTGAATATAGCTAATGTAGTATTCAGAGGCAAATTTATAGGGTTAAATGCCTACTTCAACAAGAAAGGTATTGAAATTTAAATTGAGTCTTCACTTTAAAAATTTAGGGAAAAAATTATATGCCAGCAGAAAAAGAGGAATAACTAAAGTCATTGGAGACATTACTTTGATTGAAAGCAAGAAAATAATTAGTGATAAATTAAAGAAAAAATCAACCAAATTAATAGACATTTAATATATATTTTTTTCAAAAATAGTGAAGAAGCATAAACCACCTAAATGAGAGGTGAAAGATCAGAATAAGGGCAAACATAAATTTGTTAAAATTGAAGAGATTATTAGACACAGATCTATATTAACAAATTTGTGAATCTAAAAGAAATGTATGGTTGTTTACAAAAATACAAAATTCCACAATTAACAAAGAAGTAGATAAAACATAGAGAGCTTAGGAGAAATTTGACAGACCATCAAAAAGCTATAAAAAATACTGGGGAAAGATGGATTCACAATGATATTCTACCAAACTTTTAAAGAACAAGTAACTCAGACATGTACTTTTCTAAAGCATAAAGATGCTACTATGTAATTCTTTCAATAAGGCAAATATGGTATTGATTCCCAAAATGAACAAATATAAAGTTGATAAAAAATTATAAACCAGTGTCATTAAATATAAATGTAAGACTACTAAATAAAATTCCTGCAAAAAAAAGGTTTAGCAGTACATCAACAATTATTCTCAAATAAGATTTACTGTATGTTAATTCAAATATGATTGATATAATAAATCATATAAAATGATTGCTGAATATATAATTAGAAACAGATAAAACCCTTGGTAAAACACATCATTTATGTTAAAACATAAAAGTATATAGAAAAGAAGAGACATTTCTTTAAGATGATAAAATATGCATTTAAAACTATGAGCTAATATTGTATATCTACATGAGAAAAACACTAGAAGCTCTCCAGATATAAGCAGATATAAAATAGTGCTTTCCATCCTTGCCATTCTTATTTGACACAGTCTTAGAAATGTTGGCAATGTTATTAAATCATCTGAAGAAAATTAAAGGAATAAACATTGATAATGAAAATGTTAAAATATTTCTATTTGCGGAGGACATTATTGTATGTGTAGAAAATCAAGACGATAACAGAATTAGTTGATAAAGCCAATGATTTTAGTAAAATAATGGAATATAAGATAAACCTATAAAATAATTTATAATTATATGCTACTTATAGAGATAGAAAGAGAAATGCCCTTGACAATAACAAAAACTAATAAAATATTTGGGCCTTTATTTATCAAAACACGATATAGGGAGACTCATCATGCAATGAGAGTAAGCAAACTGGAGCACAGAGAGATTTTGAGCAGAGGGAACAATGAGTAGACTGTTGAGATACTCCATACATAAGATGATAAAGGGTTGGACTAGAGTAGTCACCAAGGAAATGAAGAAGTATAGAATTTGAGGAAAAATGAAGAAGACTTTGAATAATACAATATATGGGGAAATATTAAAAATAAATTTAAATAGGTATAAATTTGTAAATATAAGGGAAAAGAGGTGTGATGGTGCCATTGATGATGTTTGAGATATTGGGAAAAGGTTCTTGTTTAGAAAGAAAGATAAAATAATGAGCTAAAATTTTAATACATATGGTGTCTCTAAAATCTTAGCACAGTTTTAAGCTTTATTAATGTATTAAGGATTAGATGGCAAGATATCTATAATTAGAAAGAAATCCCATGATGTTAGAGACATAGTATGGAGTAGGAGAAAATGCTGTGGATTACAGTAAGATATCTAGATTCTAATCTTGGTTTTGCTGCTAGCTGTGTCCTCTACAAGAACATTGTTGAGACTCCATGCATGGCACTGGAAGAGGTAATTAAGAACTGTGTCTAATGGGCTACTGGATTCTGCCCCAGGTCACCAAAGTTGTATAAAAATGAGGATATGGACTGATATGCTCCCAAACATCCTTCATTTAGCTTGTTAAACCAGCAACAACTTAACTAGGGGAAGAACATTAAAGGTGGACCAAGGTAATGGGATACAGGGAATGTCTGACTGGTTAATTGAGGAGCAGATGCCTGTCTTGTGATCTATATAAGCAAGTTGGATATACTCTAGGACTATTAACTCTTGAGAACTTGCTCTTTGATGTTTCTTCATATCTTGGAGTAAAGGATAGGGAAAGGGGGTTTCTCTCCCTTAACTACTGCCACCCTTCCCCACCTCAACCAGGAGCAACAATGGCAAATTGCCATAGAAGCACATGGTATGTGCAGCTTAGCTCAAAATCTCATCTTCTGCAAGAAGCTTTTCTTGATCCTCCTTAATGCAAATACCTTCCCTCTAAGATTATGTCCAGTTCGTTCATATATATCTAGTTTATGCATTGCACATTATCTCTCACATTAGACTGTGAGCTCCTTGAGAGCAGGGTTATTTTTTGTCTTTTTAAAAAAATATCCTTGCTGCTTAGCACAGTGCCTGGCACTTGGTAGGGACTTAATAAAATATTTGTTGACTTGTTGACTATGTGGCAGTCACTTCATCTCTGTGGACCTCAGTTTCCTAATCTATAAATCTTGAAAATTCCTTCCAACTCTGAAATTCCGATTCCCTGTTCTGTAGAAAATGCTTTCCTGGAGAAAAAGACCATGGATGCTCTTCCATTGTTTATTTTCCTGCATCTCAACACACATTAAGAATAAGTAGTTACATAGATTATTCAAGATTATGTATATTCTTTCATATCAAGGATTTATATCTGAAGTGTATGTTAGAGGTCATGTAATCTAACTTCCTTATTTTACAGATGAGGAAACTGAGATCCAGAGAGGGTTCAGCAAATTATTTAAGATCATGGGGGTGGCAAGTAGCAGAACCAGAAATTGAACCTAAATTCAGATTCCATGCTCTTTCATCGTGTTAACTCTCAAACCAAATGTTAGCCTGAAACTTCATTGCTTTTGGCTTGCTGAAGATCAAGGTGATGTGATCACCATGAATAGAAAGTGGATCTACAGCTTTCTTTGAGAAGACATCTATGCTATTAGTCTTTCAATATCACTGGTAATGAGCCATGGACCATTTTTTTAGCTCTCTCTCTCTCTGTGTATACACACACACATAAATAACATAAAATATTATTGTATATAATATTATAATATAATTATAATAATATGTACATTATATACAAATATATGTTCTCAATTTAAGGATTCTCGCATGGAAACCTTTGTTTCCTTGGATTCCTATGTTCCCTATTTCCCACCTGAAAAGTTACAGGAGTGATATTACTACAGTTACTCCAGAAATCATTGTGTTGTTACAAAAAGAAGACAGTGATATGAAGGAGACTGGAAAAAATCAAGAACTGATTCAAGCTTAACTAGGGCAAGATCTGGTATCTGGCTTTCCAGGATAGAGTGAAGCTAATGATGTCCCTTCTATGTATGTGGCAACCTGTAAGTTTCCTAGATGACTTTCTTAAAGTCTTTGTTCCTTGAAATACAACCCTTCCCGTCTTCCTCTTTGTCTTTGTGTTTTTCTCCTTTTCTTTCATCTATCTATTTATATAGTGCCTATCACTGTAGTGTCTAGGATGAAACACACCAATTTTAACTGAAATGAATAGGGTACAACAGCTTTTCAGAGCAACTCAGGGCAGAAAGCAGAGGATGTATTCTTTTAGCTGAAAGTCGGTGGAGGAAACTGTGACTCATTCTGCTCAACTCCAGCACCACACAGAGGGTTGGTTGAGTTTCAGGAAGCCACTGGAAGTCTACAGCCAATTTAGTACCATAAGAAAAGGAAAACAAGGTTGTTAAGTGGATTTGTGTCCAGACTATCAAAGAGCTCAATAAAGCCTTCAAGCCAAAAGGAAGAGAGAAAGATGCCCAAAGGATAATCCCAGATGTTTCTTAAGTAGGTACATTTATGGCCCTGAATATTGCACACATAAAAATTATATCCAATGCAAAAATCACCTATTAGGCAGATGCTAAACCTTCAGCATCTCTGTGTATTTAAGGTCTTTATTTTGTTGATACTGCAAATAATTGTTAGGCTGAAATCACAATTTCCTACTAAATCAACCTTGTCATTGTTGTTTTTGATGAATAATTAATCTTTCTGTAACAGTTTACAAAGCACTCTTCATCTCTCATTTGCTTCTTGCAAAAGCCCTGGGAGGGGTTTATAGATGGGGAAACTGAGTCTCAGAGCTGCTAAGTAGCTTGCCCAAGGTTACACACTCAATAAAGCCCAAGTTGGGATTTGAACTCAGGTCTCTTGACTCCAAGTCTAGTGTTCTTATTCATCATCAAACCAAGCTACCACTCAAGAAGACCTTTTATAGACTCATGTTACTGTATATATATGAGGAAATGAAGGGGTACAGGTTGGGTTTCAATGCCAGCTTGGCTAACTTTGTGACCAGTCCAACAAGCGTTTGTGTAGTACTTGGTCTTATATATGTAAGGTGCTGTGATAGGTATGGAGGACACAAAGGCAAAATGAAAAAGACTCTTCCTACAAGGATCTGATGGTCTACTTGGATCAGGTGCAACATGTAAACGGATCAGTCTAACCATGATAATTTGAAGGAGAAGGGAGAGAGTGCTAAAAACGAAGGGGATTAGGAAAGGTTTTTGGTGGGAAGAAATGGATTCCAGGCATGGAAGGCAGCTTTTGTGGAAAGTGATGGAGGCTGGAAATGCAATACTGGTTTGGAGAAAGAGCCAGGAAGTTAGTTTGATCAACAGAGTCCGTGAAGAGGAGTAATTATTTTGCAATAAACCTGGAAAGGTAGACTAGAGTCAGAGTATGAAGGACTTTAAATGCCATGCTCAAGAGTTTGTATTTTGAACCTATAGTTTGCCCCAACATTAAGCCTGAAGGAAGAATGGGGTGGGGTGACTTGAAAGGAGGTCATAAGTAATAGATTTGGGATTATCTAGATTAATTCTCATTTCACAGTTAAGTGAGGCCCAGAGAGATAAAGTAATTTGCCTAGGGTCACACAGGTAGCAAGTGGCACAACTCAGATCTAGGTTTTCTTATCCTGGGAAATTGATCTTCTAAGCCTCAGTTTTCTCAACTTTAAAACTGGAAATAATACCTGTATTGCCTATCTCAAAAAGTTGCTCTAAAGAAGGAAGGAAATAAACATTTATTTAGTACTTACTATATCCCAAGCATTATGCTAAGTGCTTTCCAAATATTATCTCATTTGAACCTCATAGCAACCTGAGGAGTAGTGCTATTATTATCCCCATTTTATAGTTGAGCAGACTGAGGCAAACAAATGATTTGTCTGGGATCATAATGCTAGGAAGGAAGTATCTGAAGCTGAATTTGAACTCAGGTCTTCTCCACTCCAGGTTCAACACTTTTGTTGTTTTTCAGTCATTTCAATCATATCTGACTCTTAGTGACCTCATTTGGGGTTTTCTTGGCAAAGATACTGGAATGAGTTGCCATTTCCTTCTCCAGCTCATTTTACAGGTGAGGAAAGTGAGGCAAACAGGATGAAGTGACTTGTCCAGGGTCACACAGCTAGTAAGTGTCTGAGGCTAGATTTGAATTTAGGTCTTCCTGTCTCCAGGCCTGGCACTCTATCCATTGAGCCACCTAGCTGCCCTGTACTTTATTCACTGCTAAGTGTCCAGTATTATTACATAAGTGGCATAGGATCATAGATTTAGAGCTGGAAGGGTGCCTACAGGCTATCCAGTTCAAACCACTTATTTTGCAGATGAGGAAACCAAAATTCCTTGAGGTTAAGTGGCTTGCCCAAGATAGTATAACTACTAAATGTTTGAGGCAGAATTTGAACCCACAGCTTCCTGACTGGACAAAGTCCAGTGTTCAATTTACTATGACATGCTATTTAACCAAATCTTTGGTATAGAAAGATATATAATAAAATTTTTCTGTTTCTGAAACTTTCATTTTGTGTCATCTGAACTCTGATTTCACTGACTTAATTAGATTAAAACCTTGAAGGCCAGTCCAGAGAAACTGCTGGATACATGTTTGAGTGCCCAACTCCTTTCTTCCATTTTAGTTGGGGATACTTTTGGGGTTCCAAAATAAATGAAAAGGGGAACTGATCAGATTTTCTTATTCATATTCTTTTTTACATTTAGCTATGCCACTTATTTTCTTTCTGAGTGATTTTGTGATAAACTATAACTGCCATGGGCAGCTAGATGGTGAAGTGGATAGAGTGTCTGGAGTCAGGAAGACCTGAGTCCAAATCTGGCCTTAGACACTTACTAGCTGTGTGACCTTGGGCAAGTCACTTAACTCTGCTTGCTTCAGTTTCTCTCATCTGTAAAATGAACTGGAGAAGGAAGTGGCCAACCACTCCAGTATTTTTACCAAGAAAACCCCAAATGGGATCATGAAGAGTTGGACATGACTGAAATGACTGAACAATAACAACATAACTGCCTATAGAGGAAAGAAAAAGAACATTATATAAAATAAATTTTAATGAGTCAGCGAAGGATATGTTTTGCAGTCACTGGAAGTGTTAGAAAGATTGGAGAAAAGTCAGACTGCAATCTCAGGGAAGGGGAAAAGGTGGCAGCTCCCCAAATGTCTAAAGGGTAGAGGTAGCACTTCATTTGGAGTACCAACATCTCTGGGTGTTAGCATCACCAAAAATGACTCACAAGCTTCCTCTTTTTACACAAAAAGGCATAATTTCTTATGCATACACCAAGAGATATTTCAAACATCTAGCTGGTAGGGATTCTAGGGCAATGATTGGCTGAGTGAGATGGCAAGCATAGGACAGAAGGCTCATCTCTCTCATATCTGCTTAGAAATCTGTTAACTGTAGGAGAACAGAGTACTATAGAAAATCTATTTCACTCAGGCTGAGCATTATCATGATTTTGGAATGGGGAAGAGATCTTCCCAGCAATTTAGGAGTGCATGGCAAAATAATGAAATTGCAACAAATTGCATAGGTTAGTAGAAAAGGAGTAATTAAGTATCCTAGAGTTTTCTTTTATTTCAAACTAGCATTTTATATTTGGAGCTTCTAGGTGGAGTACTGGATAGAGTGCTATTTCTTCAATCAAGAAGACTCATCTTTCCAAGCTCAGATGTGGCTTCAGACACTTACTAGTTGTGTGACCCTGGGCAAGTCACTTAAATCTGTTTGCCTCAGTTTTCTGATCTGTAAAATGAGCTGGATTAGAAAATGGCAAAGCACTCTAGTATGTTTGCCAAGAAAACCCCAAATAGGGTTATGACGAGTCGGACATAACTGGAAAAACTGAACAAAAAGTGTCTTACTTTGCCAAGGGAAATGGTCTTGAGGCTTGTTCCTTGGGGAAGATTAGTAACACCTTTACTCAAAAGATTTTATGACTTTGCATTGAGTTTCTACTTATGAATGTTGACCTAGATGGGGATAGAGGAGGAAAACTTTATGAAAATTCTAACATTAGAGAGAAAAGGCTTCAACTTACCAATATAAATACATACAAACATATGTATCCTTCAGCAAATAATATGTTTGTTTATATTCACTGAGGAAGGCTGGCACTTGCAGTTATAAAAAATCCTAAGTAGTAAATATATTAATATGTAGAAACACATAAATAATTTTATATTAGTTATATATAATGTGTTATATGTATTTATATATCATTAAATTTATATGTACATGTATGTGTGTGTTTGTGTGTATATGTGTCTATATACATATATCTATCTATCTATCCGTCTGTCTATCTGTCTATAGAGGGAGAACAGAGGTCTTAACAGGAATCTAGAATTATGGAGATCGGACACCATGGGATGAATTGTGACAGTCAGAATTTTATTGGCCCCAGGGCACTTATCAAATATTACACAAGGGGAATGGAGAGAAATGGAGCCAGGCTACATAGTTCCTACAGGATGGGGAACAGGCCTTCCTTCTCCAGTATTTTTGCCCCACTTTTTTGCTTTTTGGTCCTCTACTAAAATTTACAGGATGTAGTTGTGTTAGTAATAATTGTTGAGTATGAGAAATAGCAGAGGGAACCTGGGAAGGAGACCTATGAGGTTGGATCATATTATTTAGAATTGGAAGGAACCTCAGAGATCATCTATTTTCAAGGACAGGGGTTTCCTCCCAAATTAATATAATCACGGAAGATCCAGACAGCTTGATTCAATCAATCAACCAAAAGTATAAGCTTTATTAAAAGCAAGTTTTTAATAAATTTGAGAAAATTTAAGTGCTTTGATCACTGGATAAAGAAAGATGATATTACAAAGGAAATATCTCATGACTGGTTGAAAAAATCAGAAATACCTCTGGTCCAATTTGGAGTCAATCCACTAGGGAACCAGAGAGTTGGAGCCAAACCCCTAAGGGGGAATCACCCTTGCTCTCTCTCTCTCTCTCTCTCTCTGTATGTGTGTGTGTGTGTGTGTGTGTGTGTGTGTGTGTGTGTGTGTGTGTAGGAGAGAGAGACACAGAGATAGAGGGACAGACAGAAGAGAGAATTTCTCTCTTTCTCCTTCCTCTCTACCACCACTTTCTTCCTGCCCCATTTTACTCTTCCCCCTACCCCCCAAATTGATCATTTTGTGGGAGAGAGATTGAACCAACAGGTGACAGTGTATCTAGCCTGGAGATCCAGAAGTCCCAGCAGAGGTTCCAGTGCTAACCGGCAAGTTTAGCATTAGCCACCAGAGGATCAGTGGCTTAATGATAGAGGAAGCACCTGAAGACAGATGAGGAAGGATAGGCACCTGAGTATGGCAACAGTTTTAGGGAATGAGACTAATCATGATAGAGAGTGCTGGCTTATGAGCTCAACAGAAGTACCGTTTCTCAGAGCACAGCAGACAGTTTATGCCCAAGGTGAAGATCATGAGGACTCTATGAAGGAAGAAAAGGACTTCCAGTCATGATGAACTGTGAGATCTCAAGAGTTTCAAGTCATCTTAAAGAAAAAAAAAACTAGCCAAATCTGCATAGAGGTAGGGCCTTAGGGAGCTGCTAGTTCAGCCTTGCTCCATCACACCACCTGATAGACTCATGAGGAAAGTGCTTTGTAAACCTTAAAGTGTTATATGAAAGTGAGTTGTTCTTAAGGGATTTCCATTTTCATGCCTAATCATGAAGTAGAGGTAACTTTGGGTTCTAGAAAACTGTGTTAGCATAGGGCAAGCTCTGACAGGGTCTACCAAGTTAGAAAGACTTTAAGAGCTGGCTCTGTGGCAGAATGTCTGCTGTCGAAAGACCATGGTGTGTCTGTGTATGGAGAGGTTCATTGACAATAGGCTATCCACTAGCTGATGATATCTTTGGCCATAGCAACCCAAGAAACAAAGAAAAAGGTACAATGTCCATGGGAAGGGGGAGTGGTGTTCTTGTACTTTTGTATGGATGGGCACAGAGGTTTAATAAATATAATGTGGTTTTTTAAACCCCACTGTGAACATCCCTTTAACCATTGGTCCTACAAATGTGAGATCATTGTCCAATGATCAATGAGATGACATACTGTTAGAGCACAGTTTCTTAACCTTTTGTGTGTCATGGATCCCTCTGGCAGCCTGGTGAGATGGACCCATCTCAGGAGAATCTTTTTAAATGCATAAAATAAACTACATAGGATTACAAAGAAAACTAGTTATGTGAAAATATAGGTATCTATATCTATCTCTACGAATCTATCCCTCTCTACCTAATTATCTATCTATCTCTCTAAACAAGTTCACAGATCCTTGTGGAACTGAATCATATGAACATTGATATTCTCAATATAAATGAAAACAAATTAAGGGAAATCTAGCAGAACAATGTGGATTTTCCTTAGTTTATGAGAACCATCTGTACTGTCATAGAGCTTCTCTTGCCAAACAAATTTGAATAATGATGCATTCAATGCCATCATCACTATCATCATTAAAATGAAAAAAATCATTTATTAAATGTCCAATATGAGTAGCACTAGGAGAGGAAAATTATATGCCACAGCTTGTGCTTTCTAGGGATGTATAGTCTAAAGCAGCAAAGATATGATAAAAATATATATACATATATATGTACACTCATACATAAAATATGGAAATATAGATGGTAAAAAAAGACTAGACACTTTAAATGTCTAATAATGCAATATTCAGGCAACTAATTATTCAGGCTGAAATAAAAAATTATATCTATTATATCTTTTGTTTCTATATCACCTGTATCTCTCTCCATCTCTCTCTCCCTCTGTCTGTCTCTGTCTTTTTACCCCAGTAAGTCATTCTTTATTACAAAGAATTAAAAAGAAAGGAGAAAAAAGCAGGTCAGCTATTTTATTTCTTAATGTTTCGATCCTTCCTGCCATGTGCAACACTTCTTTCTTCCTACTTTCCTTCCTTTCTTTTCTTTCCTTTCCTTCCTTTCTCCCAGACCTATGAACTTGTTTAGATACATAGGAAGAGAGGCAGATAGATAGAAAGAAGCTAGCATTTATTAAGTACCTACTATGTACTAAGTGCTTTATGAATATTATCTCATTTGATCCTTACAACAACCTTGGGAGGTAGGTGTTATTATTATTCCCATTTTAAAGTTGAGGAAACTGAGGCAAATTGAGGTTAATTTACTTAGAGTCACACAGCTAGTAGGTATCTGAGGTTGGAATATGAACTCAGATCCTCTTGACTGCTGTACCAATGCTTTATCATTAGTGCCACCTAGAACTGCCTCATAAGCTTTATTTGGTGTATTTGTGAGATACATGTGAATATATGTATATATGCACATATACACATACAATACATACAAACATATATGTACATATATTCACATATATGTCACAAATATACACACATACAGAAATTGAATAATGATGCATTCAGTGCCACATATGCATACTATATATGTGTGTATATGTGTGTGTGTGTGTGTGTGTGTGTGTGTGTGTGCATGTATGTATAGCTCAGAATTCTTTTTGCTTATTTTCTGGCTCTTGGTAGAATGCCAGATAATTGAATTACCAACATACATGATCTCTGGATAGATGAGGTATTACTGTACTTGCTCAACAATCAATTGATTTAGTATTCTGTAGTTTTGATCCAAATGGAATTGACATTTCATTGCAACAAAAATAGTCTCCTACCAGAAAACCTTACAATCCACTCATCCTCTGCCCTGGAACAAGCTGAGTGTATAGTTTTCCTCAAAAAATATGCACAAAATGAATACCAAAAAAATGGACATTTTAAAATATTTAGAAATGTTAAATTTCTTCAGTGATGTTACCTTCTAAAAAATAGCCAGGTGAAGGGAAAAGAACACCAGATTGCAAATAAGGGGCCCAAAGTTGTAGTGTAAACTCTGCTACGAATTTGCTGTGTATTCTCAGGTAAGCTACTCCAGCTCCCAGACCCTCAATTTCCTTGCCTGTAAAATGAAGGGCCTGGGTTATGTGATCTCTGAGTGCTTTTTAAAAACTCTAAGGTTCTATAATTCTGAATACCAATTTATCTACAACCAGAAGGATTTTGCCCTTGGTTTATAGCTATGCAGTTTGATGGTAAACTGTTCTGAGTGTTCATGACCTTCTGTTGAAAACAATCCATTAACAGAGGATGTGTGGGATGGAAAACAATCCTAGAGCAACGTGGGCAGTGATGCAAAGGCCTGGAGTCAGTCAGTAGAAGTTGGTTGGGTTTCAGTCCCTTTCCCTGTTAAGAGACGAGCTGATTGTGAACATTGACCCAGAAACCACAGACAGTGGCAGAGCTTCTGTGTAAACCCCACTGTTAGTTTGGTGTGTTACTTGTCCTCTGTGAATGAAACGATTAGCCATTAGCTCAGTCAGTCAACAAGCGTTTATTAAGTGCCTGCTTCATGACAGGAACAGTTCTAAGCTCTGGGGATACAAATAAAGGTAAAAGACAGTCCCTGCCCTCAAGGAGCTGACAATCTAATGAGGGAGGCAGCATGTAAACAACTATGTACAAATAAGATATAGATGGGATAAATTGGAGATAATCAGCAGAGGGAAGGCACCAGCTTCAAGAGGTTTGGGGAAAGGCTTCCCCTAATTACCCTCTACACAAAGCTAAGTGCTTTATGAATATTATCTCATTTGATCCTTACAACAACCCTGGGAAGTAGGTGCTATTATTATTCCCATTTTGAAGTTGAGGAAACTGAGGCAGACTGAGGTTAATTTACTTACGGTCACATAGTATCTGAGGTTGGATTTGAACTCAGATCCTCTCGATTCCTGTATCAGTGCTTTATTGTCAGTGCCACCTGATGAGGGTGGGATTTTAGCTGAGGCTTGAAGGAAGCCAGGAAGTTTGAAAGTAAAGATGAGAAGAGAAGGCACTCCAGACATGGGAGACAGCCCAGTGAAAATTTATGGAGCTGAGTGATGGGATATTTTGTGTGAGAAACAGCAGGAAGGAGGTCAACGTTAATGGATTACAGAGGCGATGCAGAGATAGGGCTAAGGGGGAAAGGGTGTGTAAGTGGGTGGGGAAACAGGCTGTGAAAGGCTTTGAATGCCAAACAAAGTATTTTATATTTGATCTCAGGGGTGATAGAGAGTCGCTGGAGTTCACTAACTAGGTAGACATGATCAGACCTGTGATTTAGGAAGGTCAGATTGACAAGTGAGTGGAAGATGGACTGGACTTGGGAATCTTGAAGCAGATGGACTCACTGGCAGGCTGTTGCAGTTGTCCAGGAGAGGGGTGATGAGGGCCTGCACCAGGGTGGTGGCAGTGTCAGAGGAGGGAAGGGGGCTTATGCAGGAGATATTATGAAGGTAACATTGATTCAGTAAATAGCAGCAGCCTGTGGCACCTGAAATCAGAAAAGGCAACAGTTCTTGGTATTCCCTTATGGCCATCAGCATATTCATGTTGTATCTCACCTGAAAACTGCCAGCTCTGTAAAATTGTGGGCACAAGCCCAGGAATTTGTCTTTGTGCGTGGAAGTATTTTTTTTTTCTGCCCTGGACCTGTGATTACATTAGAAAGCTTACAGAAAAAATTCTTCCTACCAATGGAGAGCAAAACCTGCCTGCTCTGTGACTTTTATTTTTGAAGAGTTGCTGGGACACCGAGAGATAAAATTAATTTCCCTGGGGTCACACAATCAGTATATATTGGAAGGAAGACTTGAACCCAGGTTTTCTTGACTCCAAAGTCCAGTTCACTCTTCTATGCACTAATTCCAAGGCCATGCCACCATTGTTTGGGATTATTCATAAGCAACAAGAATGGCTTTCCTTTTGCTATTCTTGTTAATCTGCCATGTAATTAAGCAGCCACCAGGATTAGACTACTTTCCCTCGTCTAGCAAATTTCCATGATGCAGGCTTACCTGGCAGGGTTTTCGGGGGAGGCAGCCTGCTGCTGGCCATTCCTGCAATAGTGTAAGAGAAGAGGTTATTCCATAGGCTTCTATGAGAGGCTTCATGGTATACATAGTCCAGGAATAGGCAAACTATGGCCCGTGGGTCATATTTGCCCTTCCACCTGTTTTATTGTACAGCCCATTTTCTAAGAATGGTTTTTACATTGTCAGATATGGAACTTGAACTCAGGTCTTCATGGCCCTAAGGTCAGCTCTCTAGTACTAGAGAATTAGAGCCCTACCTCTGACACACACTGGTTATGTGGCCCTGGTATCTGGTCAGGTAACCTCTCTGAACCCAGGACAACTGTCCAAGACTATAAATTGTGTAAAAGGTAATGTTGGTAAACATTGGTAAAACAATGGTAAAAGGAGCCTCCTCACCAGGAGGTCCTCATGCAAATGAAATCACAAGTTATTTTTTTTAATATCTCATAAGCCATGAAATGGAACAAGTGTTTCTATGTTTCTTGGGTACTTCATTCATTCATTCATTGAACACACAATGGGAAGAACATTGACTCGAGAGTTGTAGGACGATATTCAAATTCTACCTCTGATGCTTACCACCTGTATGAACTTTGGCAATCAACAAACATTTATTAAACACCTGCTATGTGCCAGATGGGCAGCTAGGTGGTACAGTGGATAGAGTGCTGGATTCAGGAAGACCTGAGTTCAAATATGGACTCATATACTTAGCGATTAAGGCTAGGTAAGAAATGAGGTAAAGAATGACCTCTTTTACTGCATCCAGGGCCATCTCCAGTTGTCCTGATCTATATCTTGCCACTGGACCCAGATGGCTCCAGAGGAGAGAGTGAGGCTAGTGACTTTGCACTGCCTTCCCTCACAAATCCAATTCACTTACAAGTCATGGCATCACTTTCCTGATGTCAGTCCTCTTTGAGAACAAAAGACAAATAACAATAGACACTTAGCAGCTGTGTGACCCTGGGCAAGTCACTTAACCCTGTTTGCCTCAGTTTCCTCATCTGTAAAATGAGTTGGAGAAGGAAGTGGTAAACTAGTATACTTGCCAAAAAAAAAAAAAACCCAAACAGGGTCACGAAGAGTTGGACACAACAGAACCAACTTAACTTCAACAACATCTGTGTGCCAGGCACTGTGCTACAAGCTAAGTACGTGAAGACAAAAACCACAAGATGCTCTGCTCTCAAGAGCATTACAGCCTCTTAGGGGAGACAACATGTATGTATAAGAACATGTAGAATACATGCAATGTAGATCAAGATAGTTTAGAGAAGGAGGGAACTAGGAGTTGCATTATGAAAGGTAGCGCGTAAGTTAAGACTCAAGTGTAAAATGATAGGGTTGGACCAGATGATCTTTGAGGTCCCTTCCAATTCTAGATCGATGATCCTAAGCATTTTTTAACCACTTACTATTGTCAAGGCTGCTAATCTACCTTTGGTTCCTACCTGCCACCCAACTCTCCCCTGTGGCTCTAAGAAGCTGTAGCATGTGCAGTCGTCACACCTCGGCAGATAGGCCAGACTAGGTGGAGGGTAACTGATGGGCCTCAAACCAGTTAGGGGGCTGTCTAACCCCCATGTGGAATGGGTGGATGAGAACAATTTGTTCCAATGGCCATGAAAGCAGTTGAAGCAGGGGCTGTGGAGCACTTAGACATCGGTCAGACATTGAAGTCACCAAGGTCATCCACTGCATCCTGGCCCATTGCCAGTCATCCTAACTTTTGTCTTGCTACTGGACTTTGATGACTCTGGAAGAGAGAGTGAAGATGACTTTATGCAGCTCTGCCTCACTTAAATCCAATTCATGCATTAACCCAACTCAAGGCAAGACATTACCCCATGATGTCATTGGTCCTCTTGGAAAATGAAGGATCAACAACAATTACAGTCAAGGCACTGTGATAACCGATGGGCACAGAAAGACAAAAGGGAAGACAATCCCTGACTTCAAGGGGCTTACATTCTACTGGGGAGAAGACAATATTAATATAAATTAGTACATTTAAGATAATTTTAAGAGGGAAATACAACAACTTTGGGAGATCAAGAAAGGCTTCCGACAGGAGGTGGCATCTAATTTGACCCTTGAAGGAAGCTAAAGATTAATTATATGACCTAGTGTACTCATCAAGTCATGATGGCTTTTAATCAGACCCAATGCATATTTTCCTTTCCTTCCAGTCCCAATTCTGATGCTACCTTCTGCAAAAGTCTTAATCTCTCAGATAGAGGACATGCTTCCTTTTCCCATCTTAGGCCTCTGTTTAGCCTTTCCTGTGTACCTTTTTCATTCTTATTGGTTAACTTCATGGCCTACTTCAAAATTTCTATGAAATTTAACCTCTTTGAGGGCAGGAACTGTGTAGTTTTTCATATTTATATTCTCAATACCTACTGCAGCGCCTCACTGCTTAATAAATTTTGTTGAATTGAGTTACTGACCACCCTAGCACTTTTTCAACCTAAGGCTGAAAAGAGTCCATAGAACTTGTTTCTCTCTGAGTTTCAAAAGTAACCAAATCCACAGACAGGTTTTCAACCTTTTTTAAGCCTTTCCAGTATGCCAAACATCTCAACATTATATTTAATGGTTTTGTTGTTGTTCAGTAATTTCAGTCATATCCAACAATTCATGACCCCATTTGGGGTTTTCTTGGCAAAGATACTTGGCCATTTCCTTCTCTAGGTCATTTTACAGATGAGGAAACAGAGGCAAACAGGGTTAAGTGACTTGCCCAGGGTCACACAGCTAATATGTATCTGAGGCCAGATTTGAACTCAGGAAGACGAGTTTTCCTAACTTCAGGCCCAGCGCTTTATCCACCCTGCTACCTAGCTGCCCCATTAAATGGTTAAAAACTTTCTCAAAATATGGCTTCAGCTGAGTGTAAATGGAGTAGAAGCATTTGCATTTTAAAGATCATTGATTATTCTTGACCTGTGCCAGAATTTCTTTAGAGATATAAGAAAATTTGCATGAAAGGTTGAATCAAGGTTAGCCTTCAGATTAAGCAGCTGTATGAAAAGAATAATTCAATTATTGGATAATAATAATGCCTTATACTTGCATTCTGTTTTGTGGTTCTAAAGCAATTTCTTTATATTATCTCATTTCAAACTTACAGCAATGCTCATTTTACAGATGAGGAACCTTAGGCTCAGAAGAGTTACATGATTTGTTCAAGGTTACTTAGTCATCCAAGTTGCTACTGTTGCTGTTTGTTCTTTGTTCTCGAAGAGGACTGTGACATCAGGAAGGTGATGCCCTGACTTGAAAGTGAACTGGGTTTAAGTGAGGGAGGGCTGTGCAAAGTCACCAGCCTAACTCTCTCCTCTGGAGCCATCTGGGTCCAATGGCAAGATATAGATCAGGAAAACTGGAGATGGCCATGGGTGTACTGGGAGAACTTGACTTTTTTAAGCTAAGGTCTTTTTAAAGACCTTTTAAGGTCTCAGTATGATCGAGGCAACACCCATTCAGTAATTAGGGCTTAATAAGAAATGAGACAAAAAACGACCTCTTTAAAAAAAAAAGATCTGGAAGGGGAAGACCCTCAGGGTTTCTAGCCAAAACAGAAACAATTGCTATTTACATTCATCCTGAGCCTGAGCTGTGACTCAAACTAGGTCTTCTGACTCCAAATTCAGTGATTTTTCTATCATGTCATAAAATCACAAGCAGCAGCATACTAGAATGGCCCAGACTTTGGTAGGTCAAGGAGAATTTTCCTTCAACTCCAAAGGGACTAGCCAAAGACCATTAATTCCTCACCTTATGATGTGAAACCAGAAATGTTCTGATGCCATCCTGTGTATATAAGCAATGATTTCTTAGATTACCACCACAGTTTGGTGCAGTGTGGTGGTGGTCTTGGTGCAGTATCATTGGAGGCTCTCCGTGAATGTCCTATTTTCTAGTTTCCCCTAGAGAAAGTTCTTTTTTTCCCGTCTTCTAGTTTTACCTCTGATTACAAGAAATGTTCATGGATTAGATAAAAACTATAGTTACAACAGAACTACGTTATGATACTGGTGTTGGGAGGCATAAAATCCAATGAGATAATACTTTTAAAGTATTTAGCACAGTGCCTGGAACATAGCAAGTGCTTAATAAATGCCTTCTTTCCTTCCTTCCTTCCTTCCTCCATTCCTTCCTTCCTTCCTTCCTTCCTTCCTTCCTTCCTTCCTTCCTTCCTTCCTTCCTT
>NW_020954723.1:7386928-7430160 GCF_900497805.2 Vombatus ursinus
CTTCCTTCCTTCTACATGAACTTTACTCAAAGGAGAGCCCTAAGCCCCTCAGATGAAGTCTATTTACTTCCTTTACTACAATCCAGCATTCCTAAGGAATAGACTAATGTACTATATAGCAGTTTTACTGCACTGTATTTTATAATTAGATCTAAATGTGCTTATTGGTGCTTATTGGGATAGAAACAACCTGTGATTTCATTAACGTAGAGAACTCCTGAATAAGGAAATTCCTTTTACCAATTCCTACTAGGTGGTACCTTTTCTGAAAATTTATAGTCTGAGAGTTGCCTGGGGGCACTGAGAGGTTAAATAATTTGCCCAAGGCCACATACTCAGTAGGTTTCAGTGATAGGATTTAAATTCAGGAGGTCTCTACATTAAGGCCAGTTCTTTATTCACTATCATCGGTTTCCTCTCATTTCCCAGAGGGGCAGCTAGGTGGTGCAGTGGATAGAATGCTGGGCCTGGAGTTAGGAAAATGAGTTTAAATGTGACTTCAGACACTTATTAGCTGTGTAACTCAAGTCATTTAATCCATTTTGCCTCAGTTTCCTTGTCTGTAAAATTAGTTGGAGAAGGAAATGGCAAAGCACTCCAGTATCCTTGCCAAGAAAACCCCAAATGGGGTCAGAGAGGGACATGACTAAAATGACTGAACAACATTGGTCAATATATAGAAAGAACTCTTTACTTCTGCTCCCAGTTATGCCACTGGTTTCACTTTATGAACTTCTATCTAGGTTGGTCTAGATTAGGGCCTAGCCTGGCCCTAAATGTGCAGGAAATGCAGAAAATGTGGCAGACTAGCTAGGTTCTGGAAATTGGTTAGTCAATAAACATTTATGAAACACCTACTAGGTGCCAGGCACTATGCTAAGTGCTGGGGATCCAAAGAAAGATAAAAGATATCTCCTGCTCTCAAGGAACTTATATTCTAATGTGGGAGTCAACATGCAAACAACTGTGTACAAAGAAGTTATATATAGGATAAATTAGAGATTGATTGGATAAATTGGTAAATTGGAGATTGAATCTATTGATTAATGGAGGAAAGGCACTTCTCGAAGGTTTTACATTTTAAAGAGTGGATGATGTTCTTGGGGGGGTCTCTTTTCTGTAAAATTCATGAGGAAGGAAGGAAGGGAGGGGAAAGAAGGAAAAGAAGGAAAGAAAACAGAAAGGGAGAGAGAGAAAGCATAGGAAGGAAAGAAGGAAGATGAAGGAAGGATGTTTCTGTCATGTTCTGAAATGGTACCTGCTTACTAGCACCCGAGTTTTTGTCTTACAGTCCATTCTTCTTCCCCTTACATCATGCTGTTTTCATATGTCTTTAAAAATGTTCATGAATATTTATCAGAAAATAGCGTCAGGGTGATCAATATTGCCTTAGAGTCAAGAATTCAAGAAGGCAAATTTTTCTCTGCCTAACAAATTTGCTTTGAACATTTCCCAGTGCTATAGATAATACCCTTCTTGGTGACCCACAAATAAAAATTCTTCAGAACTGAAAGACTGTAGAAAAGTCTCTTCAATTTCTTAGGTCTAGCCTGATGCAGTTCCTCTGCCTGTTTTGGATTACATGACTGAATTAACATGTAAATATGTTTCAGAAAAAATGATTATGTGACTTTAGCTGTTCACTTCACTATTTTCACATGTTTCTTTGATGAGAAGTGACAAAAAGAAATGCAACCTGAAGTATGATAATCACTTTTTTTTTAAAGCAAGAGAATAGTTACTGACTATAATATTCAACTTTTGGTTGTCTATGAAATAAGAAATAAGAATAAGGTAGATAAAATTTCAGCATGAATGAATGTGGATTTGAAATTGAGGACCTGGGTTAAATATCACCTCTTACCTACTTGGAGTCAGAGGACTTGAGATTGAATAGGGGCTCCAGGCAGGTGGTGAAGGGGTAGTTTTCTCTTCTTCCATTCCTTCCTTTCACCGCTACTCCTACCTTTCCCCCAGACCCTGTGTGGGCAGCTAGGCAGAAAAAGATTATGGTTGTTTATTCTTCTTGGTCAGTCCCCTGGGAATCACCAGTCATAATCCTTCAAGTGTTATAGAGGACCACCAGGAGGCCATAATATTCACTCTGCCAATACTTCCTCAGGTCCTCCATGTTTTTCCATTTGCCCTGCTGAAAAGCCCTCAAGATTGCCAGGTACTGGCATATGAACTGATACTGCTGCCTATAGACCTCTTGGTCCTACCATCAACCCTGCCTCTGAATGTTCAGGGATTCCAGCTTTTTCCACTGGCCCTGATGTTAACATTTCTCATCTATGTTTTCTTCCTCAATTATGGTACAAGTGCCTTGAGAACAGGGACTATCTTTCTTTTTCCTTCTCGTTTTTAATTCTTTTTTAAAATCCTGAATTTAACAAACAACGACAGCTTTTCTGAACCTCAATTTCCTCATGTCAAATGGGTATGAAAACAGTACTTGTAATATTTATTTCACAGGAAAGATGTGAAAATAAAATGAGATAATATATATAAAACACTTTGCAAACCTAAAAGTACTACAAAAATGTCAGATATTATTTTAAATAGCATTTATAATAAAAATAACAATAACAATAATAGCTAATATTTCTTTGGCACTTTAATGTTTACAGGACACTTTTTATTTGATCTCACTTGACTTACTATAACAAAACATAACCTTAAAGGATTTTTTCAAATTATCTTCCATATATACATTAAAAATTATGCAAGATTATGATGGACATGACTATAGAGATAACTTTGTTCAGCAATCTTTTATACATTGATGTCAAATGAGGCATCACACAGGGAGAGTTATGTTCACCAGTGTAATGGAGAATTATAACTACACAAACCTGAATAAAGAAAGAATCCCTATGATTAATGAGGTTCTCTGGGTTTTCTAGTGAATAGATAACATGTCACTAATTGCATCAAGCACTGGATTACTGTGAAGACTCCTCCTCAATGTAATACATCAGTTTAAAAGAGATTGGTCCAAGTATCCACACTGAAAAAATAAAGTGGATGAAAAGCATATATTGTTCACATTATGCCACACAGCTGCCTAGTGAGTATCAGTATAAATATGTTGGATAAATGCTTCAGAGGGACAGTAAACTCAGCCCAGAATTGAGTAGGAAAAAGAGATCATGCTAAAATACATTTGGTAAATTGTGCAGCATCCTCAGTAATCCTGAACTGCTCTCTACCACAAAAGTAGATCCCCTTAAATGTCAGCATTTCCCCAGTGATGCTAAATTACTTGTAAATCACGGAATATGAAAATCTCATGAGAATCATCATGATTACAGACAAACCAAAGTCAATGGAAGACATTTTTTGGGCAGGGGGAGAGTGTAAGTTGACTGTAGCACATTATCACTGATGATATGCATGTGAGTAGAACAAGAGAGACCATCAAAGACATGGATGACCAAATGTGTGAATGGATGACATGTTTAGTCATTTTTCAGTCCTTTCTGACTCTCTGTGACCCTATTTGGGGTTTTCTTGGCAGATCTCCTAGGGTGGTTTGCCATCCAGCTCATTTTACAGATGAGGAAACTGAGGTAAACAGGGTTAAGTGACTTGCCCAGGGTTACACAGCTAGTAAGTATCTGAGGCCATGTTTGAACTCAGGAAGATGAGTCTTTCTGACTCCAGCATCCAGCACTCTATGCCCTGAGCCATCTATCTGCCCTAAAATATGGATGCCATAGCTATAAGCTAAAATACATGAGGACTTTATTTTTCACTTTCTTTCATTCTTTTTCTTTTGTTCAAGTCTTCTTGTACAAAATGACCAATATGGAAATGTTTTACATTATTACACATGTATAAACTATATCTGCCTACTATCTGAGGGAGGGAGGATGGGAATGATGGAAGGAGGAGTAGAAAACAAAACTTAAAAAAACCCCAATAAATATTTAAAAAATTAATGTAATTGGGGGAATAAAATATATATGTACATATATAGTGTATGTATGCACACACACACACACACATATATATATATATATATATATATATATGGTTGAAAGCAAGGAAGACATGCAGCATGTTGTGTCATCTTCTGTAGAGGATTTATGGAAAGATATGGACAAGATTCATACAGTATGAGAAAGCATAGAAGTTTTCTATTTTTGTCAAGAAAAATGCCAGCAGTAAGGAAATCATGGACTTATCAGAATACTAAAGTAAAACTTGGTGACAGTGCCTGAGGGCTACACAAGAAATGTGATGAAAGTTTTAAGGAGGGAATGTACATTTTTGGCTGGGGGGAGGGGCAGGGTTCAGGAAAAGTTTGATGGATGAGGTGGCATTTGTACTAGACTTTGAAGGCTGAGTAGGGTTTCACTTCACGTAGCTATGGGGGCAAAGGAAGTTGTGAGGAATGGTGCAGTGATGGAGAAGTATAGTATGTATTTGGCAAATGTCTATGAATCTGGTTTGGTAAGATCATAAGGCATATGAAAGGGAATAATATTAAATGTAGTTCAGAGGGTAGATTAGAACCACAATCTAGAAGGCCTTTGAAAGTCAGCCTAAAGGTTTATACAGGAGGTGCTGGAGGGTCATTCAATGTTTCTGAACAGAGGAAGGGAAGGAAATAAACATTTATTAAGGACCTACTATGTGCTAGGCACTAAGAGCTTTACAAATATTATCTCATCTGATTCTCAAAATAATTTTGGAAAGTAGGTGCTATTATTATCCCCATTTTATAGGGAAACAACTGAGACAAGCAGAAATTAAATGACTTCCCTAGAGTCAAACAGCTAGGATGTTTCTGAAACTGGATTTGAACTCGGGTCTTCCTGATTCCAGGTCCAGCATGCGACTCACTGCACCACCTAGCTTCCCAAGGAGGAATGGGACCACAATTGTGCATTAGGAATGGAACTGTGCTTTTAGGGAGAAGGAGGGGAGGATTGATTAGAAGAATACTGTGGTAACCCAGATGGTGATTAGGGCCCTCAGTAGGAATGGAATGATTATGAGTGAATGAGATGATTTTAAATGTTTTTCACTTTCTTAGGTTAGCCTGAAAATTTAACTAAACTATAGCATTCTATCTTTGGGCAAGTGCATTTCAAATTCCATCCCACAAGCTTACCAGTGATCTTTTGGAACACAACTCTTTTTGCAAATTTTGAACTGTATCTATTTTCTATATTTATATCTTCCATCATGCACTAGTGGTTGCCATCAAACTGGATTGGCATTGTTCCACTGGACCTTTCACTCATATAATCTTGAGTCCAGTTTCTTTTTAAAATGAAATGAGAAGAAAATCAAGCAACACAGTATAGTCCATGGAAAGCAGCATGGAATAGTGGAAAGAGCATTGGCTCTGAAGTCTGAAGCCCTGAGTTCAAATTCTGTCTCTAGCACACAGTATGTGTGTGACTTTGGACAAATTATTTAACTGCACTGGATCTCAGCTTCCTTATCTCTTCCTGTTTAAAATCTATCATTGGCAGATCAAGAGGAAGCAAGGTGGCTTCCTTTGAGGTGCCTTACAAACAAACTGCAGCATCAGACTTCACTAGCTAGGTAGAATGGTTCTCTCCCGGCATTCTCCAAAGTCATGCATCTTGTGCCTGGCAGGATGTGATATTGTAGGTGCCTCAAATCTTGGGCTGGAAGGATCTTGGAGATCACTGAGTTCTAGATGATTGATGATCCTGGGATCATAGATTTGGCATTGGAAAAGGACGTTAGAGGACATCTCATTCAGGCCCCGCATTTTACTGAGACCTAAAAAGAGTAAGTGATTTGCCTGAGGTCATAGAGATTAGAAGGTTAAGAGATGAGATTCAAACCCAGGTTCCACGCCTCCAAATTCAGTGTTCGTTTGGTGATAAGATGTTGAGTATTAATGTAATAATTAAAAAAAAATTATTTTCACATTAGTCATGTTGTAAGGAGGAATTAGAACCAATAAAACGAATCACAAGAAAGAGGACACAAAATAAAACAGAAGTAAAAAAAAAAAGAGCAAATAGTATGCTTCAATCTGCATTCAAACTCCATAGTTCTTCCTTTGGATGTGGATAGCATTTTCCATCATGAGACTTTTGGATACATCTTAGATCCTTGCATTGCTGAGAAGGCTAAGTCTATCAAAGTTAGTCATCACACAATGTGGCTGTTACTGTGTACAATAACATAATAATTTAGACAGCGGTTCCAGACTTTGACTCCATAGATCCCCTAAGGGTCCAAAGATAGATTGCATGGGGGTTTGTGAGTTTGGATAGGAAAAAAATTATTTTATCGAAATATATTTTAATATTCTATAATGACAAAATATACTTTATTAATATAATAAATAACACAACATATTTATTAATATATTGAGATATATAAATATATTTTATTATAGTATTTTATAGCATAATAATATACTGTTATATAATAATATCTTTGTTTTTACTAAACTCTAACTGAAATTTAGCATTTCATTTAATTATGACTAACCCCCTCAAAAAAACCAACAAATTCAAACATTATTTTGAGAAATGGTTCAGGGCATAAGAAGAGGTTAAGAGTCCCTGTGCTAAACCAAAGCTTTTCAATGGAACCTCAGGGCCCTGTAAGGCACCTCAAAGGATTCCTTGAAAAAACATGTTCTTTTGTAATGTCAAGTGTGTTACTTTCCTCTCCTGTTTATGTTCTACCTTAGGAGAAAAGAGGGAGTATTGAAAAGGATGGGTGAGGAGAGGGGAAAACAAAACCTCCTCTGCCTTGAAGGAAGTCTCAAGGAGAACTTCAAAGGGACCTGACATGCTCCACAGACAGAAAGAAGACAGAACAGACATTCCCTGCCCTTTTAAAGCCTATCGATTGGATGGCTCTTCCTGATCAGTCACCAGTCATCTTTATCAGTCTCCCATCCCCTGCACCAGGGTCATAGGATGAAGGGGCCAGTAAGATGACTTCACCATCATCCCAAAATTAAAGTCCACAAAGACCATTAAGGAACAGCAGTGTCATCCCCAAATGAAAACACTTCAGCACTGAGTTGAGGCATTTGTATCACCTGAGAATCTCAGCTCAGTTTCCCTACATACTTCATGGAAGGTCCCTTTAAGGCCAATCCCCATATATGCTTAAATCCAACATTCCCTCTCCATATGTATAAATAAAACTACATGTATATGACAATATAGTTGTCAGCTATTATTCTATTAATCTTCAGAAATCTTCCTGTATGTCTAATTTCTATACATCTTTTTAAAAACATAAATTAGCCATTCCTGTGTATTAAAATACAGCAAAGCTATAAACACATAGTCCATGCTGTCATAGAATTTAAAATTTCATAGAGCTAGGGTTTCATAGACCTAGGGTTGCCTCAGCAGTATTGACTTTTGATGAAACTTGATCCTAAAATCTCTCTCCAAAGAGTGTCTGAAATTCTACATTAATCTCAGAACTGATCTAACCTTCTGATGGTTCTATGGACCCAAACCAGACTTACTGGAGATGATTTTAGCTTTGATCTTTGCCCTCTGCTATCTCCACTGTGTGTGTGTGTGTGTGTGTGTGTGTGTGTGTGTGTGTCTTGGGAGAAAGAGTGATTGGTTTTGTTGAAACAGGTTTGGAATCCAGAAGGTAGCAGCCCAAAGTCCCAGTGAAACCTGGACAATATCCAGGTGGACAACAGCTCACAGCTCAGTGGTTGCTTAGTGCTTGTACAGAACACTCTGCTGACTCTTGGGCATTGATTGTTAACATTTATATGGCATTTCATACACTATAAAGCACCTGGTATGTTCAAGCCTCACAACTACATGAGGAGAACAAAGATAGGAGGCCCATCAAAAGAGCATTGGCTTTGTGATCGGAGGACCAGGGTTTGAATCCTACCTCTAATATTTATACTTAATGTGACCATGGGCAAGTTATTGAACCTCCCTGGGCCTCAGTTTCCTCTGTTGTAAAATTGGGGGTGGGTGGGCTCTCTGATCTCTGAGATCCCCTCTAGTTCCAGATACATGATTACATGATGATACTGTAAGTAAGTGGCAGAGCTGACATTTGATAATCCATGTTCTACAGCTCCAGAGCCAATCAATATTCATTCCACTATCCTATGGGTAAAAGTCATTCTATTCCTGATTTATAGAAAATTCAGACCTGAGCTCAAGGGTGATGGTATCTGTGTATGGGTGTATGAGTGTGTGTGTGTGTGTGTGTGTGTGTGTGTGTGTGTATAAATTTTGCAGTCAGTAACTAAATAATTTCCACATGTACTTATAAGAGGAGTAGTTAGGTAGCGGGTCTACAGTCAGGAGGACTCACCTTTCTGAGTTCAAATCAGACCTCAGACACTTACTAACTATCTGACCCTGGGCAAGTCATTTAACCCTGTTTGCCTCAGTTTCCTCATCTGTAAAATGAGCTGGAAAAGGAAATGGCAAACCACTCCAGTATCTTTGCCAAGAAAACCCCACATGGGGTCACAAAGAGTTGGACAGGACTTAAACTACTGAATAACATCAGTACTTATAAGAGATGTTAATAGCCTTAACAACTTCTTCCTGTTCTTGGATAGGTGAATTAGTACTAATTCTCTTTAACTACCCCCCCTCCACTCTCTAAGGAACACCTCGAGAACTCTTTTCTCCTTTTGCATTCATCTCTTCCACCATCCTAAGTTCATCCCTAGCCACTGATGACTGCGTTTGCAGTAAATCACAGGAATGCTGCTGATATCAGCAGCACTAATACTGCATTAGAGAATCCACTTTAGAGGAAATTATGTTAGACCAGCTAGGGCGGGGATGGGTGGGGGATGCTGCTGAAATGAAAAACCATTTTGTAAGATTCTGTATGGAAACACTTTGGTTTTTTTCTGAATGAAGCTTCATATTCACTTTTACTTCTATTAAATCTGAATATGAAAAAAATACACCATTTAAATTTTTTATAGCACTGTGTCTTTTCAGATTGATCGTTGAAGGAGCAATGCAGGTCAGGGAAACTCATTATACTAGAAGCAAAAATATGTGCGTTCAATTCTGGCTTTTGTGGCTTGTTAGCCGGGAGACCTAGGCCAAGTCACTTGCTTCTTTGACCCTCAGTCTCTTCATCTGTAAAACGCAGATAACAACATCTGTTCCACCCATCTCACAGTGTTCTTGTGAGAATCAGAGGAGGTAACAGACACAAAGGATGATGTGAGTAGAAAGCTTTAGGTGAAAGCATTTGGAAAAGAAATCCAAAGTATGATAATTCTTAGGGTGAGGCTTGCGATATGGCCACCATGTTGTTCCTTGGAGGAAATTGAAGCAAAACAGGGTGATCTGTGGTGAGATTCCAGGTCTTCTGTTGTAATCCTTCAGAAGATGGGGTAATTGAACCGTGACAAATGGACCCTAAGCTAGGCTAGGCATTAGAAAGAAGATACTATCCATTGGCATGTGATGATTGAAAGCTTTCCAGCCTGGTAGGACCCACAAGTGCTTGTGTGGGCTGACATAGCCTTTCAGAACACACAGTCACTTCCAGAACCTGATGAGTCATTGAAGTAGGAATTAAGCTTAGAATGGCCAAGTGACTTGCCCTGGGTCACAGAGCTAATAACACCTTACCATTATATTGTGGCTTAAGGTTTATAAAGCCTTTTATTAGTATAGGATAAATACTCATGACATTATTATTACTATTTTTAAGTATGAAAAAAATTAAGCTTAGAGTCATGGACTGACTTGCTAATGGTTAGAATTTGAATCTAGGTTTCTCCTGACTCCAAAGCTCTTTTTGTTCTGTCACATCAACTGTAGTTAGGCCTGGAATTCAGCTCCTCTGATTACAGATCTGGTTTTCTTCTTCTTTCTACAACATAAGGCTGCCTGTGCTTTGAAGGAGAGTTCATTTGCCTTGTTAAAATTACTGAGGACTCTCATCACATGGGTTTGCTAGAGTTGGTTGCCTTTTCCCAAAGGTCTAATTCTCCATAGAGGGTAACAATGGGGAGAGGATGTTAAGAGACTGTTTGTTTTGTGAAGCTGCAGGATAAAACCATAAACAGCTCACATTTATCTAATAGGTAACATTTATGTAGTGCTTTACGGTTTGCAAAAAGGGCTTTTTATATACTATCTCACTGGATCTTCATAACAGCCTTGTGAAGTAGATTTTACAGATGTCACCTCCATTTTATAGATGTGGAAACTGAGACTCAACAAGGCGAAGTGATTTATGGATGGTTTCACACCTAGTAAATATAAGAGCTGGGATTTAAGCCTATGTATTTTGATTCAAAAGTGTGTACTCTTTTTTTATTTGTTTATATGTTTGTTTTCGAGGCAATTGGGGTTAAGTGACTTGCCCAGAGTCATACAGCTAGTGTTATGTGCCTGAGGCCGGATTTGAACTCAGGTTCTCCTGAGTCCAGGGCCGGTACTCTATTCACTGCGCCACCTACCTGCCCCTGTGCACTCTTTTTAAGTATAGTATTCTGCCTTTCAAACAAAGGACCAGTGCCAGCCTTATTCATAGGCGGAGCAGGTGGTCAGCTGCAGGGTATGATTTGAGAGAGACCATGACCTGCTGCTTAAAATATCTTTGTCTGGTTAGGTGCCAGTCATTTTATCTGAAATTCTACCATTCTAGAATGATTCCTCAGTGTTAATCATTGCTCTCTCTCCATGGTCCTTTTTCAAATGGTAAATCTCCTTGGAAAGGGTGACTCATTAATCTGATAGCATGTGGGTATGAGTGAGTTTACCAAAGATTCCCCTCCTGACAGGAAAGACCAAGAAACCAGGAGATTACTACATACTTATTGGAGAAGATACCCTGAAGTGGTGGGAGGGAGAGAGGGGGCAGTTCAAGGAATAGCAAAGTAGGGGGGAACTAAAAACCAGCTTTAGCTATGCAGGATGTTGCATTTCTGGAGCTGGTAAATTGGCAGGCATCAGTAAATCTCACTTCTCCCTCCCCATTCTTTTTTTGTAGATCAGGCTATTTTCCACCCTGGGGAGGTAACTCTCTCTCTCCCTTTAACCCCCTCTTTTTGGAAGAATGGTTTTCTTTTCTTTTCAAAACAATCTGTATGGTAATGGCAGATGCCTCCCTCAATGCCAGGCCAGTCAGTCAGCTGCTTAGCCCTTGCTGCTGACTCACTTGCCTAGAGAAACTCTGATAAATGTATTCTCTCTGCCCTAGAAAGTTGTAAAAATAAATTCCAAGCCTAATCAGAAATCATAGTCTGGTAAAATATGGAAGTTTTCAATCTCTCTCTCCCCTCTCAGGCTTCCTAATCACTCCTTCTTAAGGCAGAATTTTAATAATAGCACCTGTGATTTAGCAATACAGTTGTTAATACCTATATCATATTTGCTGGATTAAGAAAACAAAACAAATTTTTACACACAGGAGAAGCTTTTAAGACAGAAGAATGAGTCTCCCAATGCTCTTGGAAGAAGTATCAGGGTTCAGAAGTGGGCACTTTCCCTCTTAAGAGAGAGTGAAAAAGGAGGGGCTGTGTGGCGAATCACTAGTTTTAGCCTATGTTCTAAAGGGGTTTCAACAACTTGGGATCTGCCCAGACAGGCATGATGCTTGACATCCCTACACCACCCTGGATATGGAGTCTGTGGATGGCTCCTCTTCATGAGTACAATGCCTTTACTGTCTCCACCTCCCTAGTTCCCAAAACATCTTACTCCTTTTTCTTTCTCCATTTCCAAAGGATGGAAGGGGAGACCTTGCCAGTCAAAATCATCCCTCTCTGAAAGTCCCAAGGTCAGGGCATATCTTGAGGGGTAGGGAGGGGAAGAAGTTATTGAGGATGCTGGGAGATTTCTTCCTGAATCGGCAGGCACCTACCTTTAGCATCCTCATGTCAAGTGAAACCTAAAGGAGGTGTGGCCAAGATGGAGATACACCAAATTCACAGTCATGCCTCCTCTAACTAAGCCTATATAGTTCATTCAGTTATATGCTAGACATTGTTTGAGGTGCTAGGGATAAAAAGACAAAAATAATCCTACCTTCAAGGAATTTACATTCTCTTGAAAGAAAAGAATATTGATAGAGAAAATAATACAAAATATGTACCCAGTAAATACAAAATGATTTTTTTTGGGGTGGGGTAGGAGAACAATCTAACAATTAGATTGTGAAAAGCATCATGTAGGAGGTAGCTCTTGAGCTAGGCATTAAGAAGATCAAGGTGGAAATGAGAAGGGATAGTATTTCAGGCATGGGGGGCAGTGAGGAACCCTGAGCAAAGGTTCAGAAAAAGCAAGATGGAACAGTAAGAAGGTGGTTTGAGCTTGATCTTAGGGTGAGTGATGTGCAATGAGCCAGGGGCTCCTCTGGGGGGCACCCCTTTTCCCCTCAAAAAGTGAGTGTTTAGTATATATTTTGTGTTTATTTCTTTATCAACATATTCTTTTCTTTCAAGAGAATGTAAACTCTTTGAAGGTAGGATTGATTTTGTCTTTTTATTCCCAGCCCATAAGTGTAATCAGGCTTTGTTTAAAAAAAAAAAATTCCTCTTCCTTCAGTTATTTATTAAAGGTTAGCAGCTCTAAGGAGGTTAACCTTTTTCTGAAACAAATGGCCAAAATCAAGATTTTGAAAGTTCCCCAGATTGGAGGAGTGCATGAATAATATGACTTAATTTGCTCTAATGATTGCTGACATGTGTATAGCTGTGAAGTTTGGGACATGCCTTGTATGTATTCTCACCTGAATCTTGTTCAATACAGATAATATATGGTTTTAATATATTTAACATATATTAATATATATTCCAGCTCACCTGGGCAGGGGTGAGCTGGATCCGGTTCTAACTAGATTGTTCCAGGATTGTTAAATAATCTGTGTGAGTATTTATACCTCAGAAATCAATTGCTACCAATCAGGGTTTGATTTATTGTTTTGATGATTATCTAGACTTAAGAAAGTGTTAATAATGCAGATGAAACCTAAAAGTGTGTGCATACATTTCCCCACTTCCACCAACCTGGCTGTTAAACATTGACTAGCACACCCCTATGTTGTTCTGTAAACATTGCTTGAGCTTAGCAGGAGTGCACTAGAAAGTTCTCCACAATGAGTCATCACCTAACAATAATAATAATGATAATAATAATAATAAAACTGGCACTTATATAGGCTTCAGGGTTTGCAAAGTGCTTAACATCATTATCTTATTTGAACCTTACAACATCTTTTGCCCTGGGCCACTAAGAGTTAGGTGACTTGACCAGGGTCATAGAACTGGTGTCAGAAGTGGGACTTTTAAGTCTTTTAAGTCTTTTTGAGTTTGAGACCTGTTCTCTATCTAATACACCATGCTGCCTCTCCCATAAACAAAATAAATTTCGTTAAATCAGCAACTAATTTCACAACTATGACCAAATGCCATCATCTACTTAGATAACAGCATTGTACTGTACAATGGATATTTATTTATTAGGCTTTATGAAGGTGGAGACTTTGTTATCTAAACTGTATACCTCACCTGGATGCCTAGCAAAATGTTCTGCACACAATTAGGCACTTGGTTAATGTTTGTTTAGTTGAATTTGAGAGCTATAAATGAGAGTGTTTGTGGGTCTCTTAGAAACTTAAAGCTGAGAAAAGGGTCCTTACAGATCATTTAGTTTAGACCAACCCACTCTTTTTAAGTATATAAATCTCACCACAAATGTCTCCCATTCTTTGATTCTGACTGGTCTATGCTGATTGAAATGAGAGGCAGAGGCAAAAACAAGCTCAGATTGTTGTAGTATATTTAAGCAGGTATGTCTAAAATGTAGGCTGCTTAGTTCTGTTGGGGTTCAAGTTATTAGTAACTTTCCTGTTGTCACTGCTAATCAAAAATGATATTTTCTAAACCAGCCAAGATCTCCTCTTCAAAATGACCTCTGCTAAAAAAGCTGGGAGAATCCCCATGATGTTATGGTACCAGGCAGTGTTTCCAGAGAAGGGAGTGATTTACCCTTCAGTCCCTCCCTCTTGGAAAGGTGTACAGATTACTATCTCCTTTGTCTTCGACCATCCTTTTCATTTCTTGGGGGTATGCCCCTTGGATGAGTCTAGACATGGTACCTTGGGCAAGTCATTTCTCCTAAACCTTGTTGTAACATTAGTCCCTCTCAGCTATCCTTTTTATAGTTTCCAGTGGGGCTCTATCAGTGGAAAGAATGGTGAATGAGAACACAGAGGAGAAATGGAGAAAAAGAAGAGGAATTAGACCTTAGAAAAGAGGGATGAAATTACAGCTGTACTCCTTACCTATGAGAGGTATAGCCTTGGGTTGAGCATCTGCCATATTATCATTCCACTTGTCCCTCTAAATGAGAACTCCTACTGGGGGGTCCTTACTCCCAGCCCCTCTCCTCCCAATAAACTTAACTACCAAAACCAACAAAATAAAGCCCACCCTTAATATTAAAGCAAAGTGGTAGATTTAAAAGATCAACCTTTGGAATGAGAATTCTATGGGATAATAGGATCAGGATTTAGAGTTGGAAGAAACCTCAAAGGCTAACCAGTCCAACCCCTTTATTTTATAATTGAGAAAACTAGATTCTAGGGAGGTTAAGGAATTTGCTCAAGGGCACCCAAGTAGAGAGTGTCTGAGGTCAACCAGGCTTTCTGACTCCAAAGCCAGTCCCCTCTCCCCTTCCCTTTCTTCCCTTCATCTCCCTTTTCTCCTTCTCTTTCTCTCTCTTTCTTTCCTCCAGGCTTCCCTCCCCCTTTCTAATTAGGATAGAAATTAAAGAAATGTGTGATGGAAGAAATTCAAGCCTCCACTGACTAATAAAATACCTCAGGACTTTATTCTGTTGAAACTATCTCTTTCTGCTATGGCTCTTTTTGGTGTGGAGGTGACCCCGGGGTTTGGCAGTCTGTGCTACTAGAACATAAGTTCTGGCAGAGCCGAATAATCTTGGACAGGCTTCAAGTACAGCCCCAGCTAAACTCTGCGTGCTGCTATCACCAGCCTAGTGAAGTATGAAGAGGCTTAATACCAAAAGTTTGGCCACCAGGTGAAGGATTTTCTGGCCATGGCAACTTACGAATCAGACATGGTGGACAATCAGATGATTGCTTTGCATCTTCCTCTCCCTTCCCACATTAGGAGGAGGTACCTCTGGGGAAATCTAGCTATGTGACTTTGGGCAAATCTTTCACCTAACCCTGGTACAACATTTGTTCACCTTTGACAAATATCTGTTCAATGAGTAAATTAGGGATTCACTTGCCATTGTCTCTTCTCTTCCTCCCTCCCCCAAGTCAATCATGCTTAAATTTGTCTATATAAAATGCAGTCTTTTTTTTTTAAACATCTTCTCACTGAGGTATAGTTGGAAGTCTTGGTCGTAGGAGACATTAACCCTCAATTGCTCTGGGCCACATTCCAGGCTAGGCAAGTGAATTCATCCTCCCAATGTTCCAGAGCAGGCTTACTTGTACTCTGCCTGTATGCCCTGTTTCCTGACTGGGTAACTGTGGCCCTTTTCTAGATGGTGGCATTCCAGCCAAGAATCAGGAAAAAGAGGCCCATTTATATATTTTACATATTAAAGTGATGAGTCTGTAGGAGAATAGGATGACTATTAAAAAGTGAATGGTGTTTTAGGATGAGGCAAATCTATTAAAATCATTATGACTCTATCAGCAGGAATAGCACTCCCCCCCCCAAACTCCAAAGCTGGGAAGAGTGAAAAAGTGAAATCTGGTAACTACCTAGTAAAGACAGAGTACTTAAGTGAATTACCCAGTAGGCTATTTCCTATTGTTTTCATTCTGCTTATTTCTCACCATCACTTTTGCTTCTAGCAAGCACTTTGCTTTTTTGAGGCCATGAAGCATGATAGGCCATAATCACTTCTATGATTCATCAATTATTAAGGCATTTTGCTGAAAAAAAAAAAGTCATTGCTAAGGAAATTGCAGTAGTTGGCTTTCTTCAAGGCTGGAAAAGATCTCACACCTCTGTGAAGTGCTGTTCACCAGCTTGGGAAAATGTCCTCATTTGTAGAGAGAAGTGAGCATTTTGCTGTGTCAGTTGACCTCTGAGGTACCTTCTGACTCTGGATCTTTGATCTAAAGTCCTAAGGTACAGAGACATCAAATAAAATGCCCTCAGTCACATAGCAAGTCATTGTGAGAATGACAGAACAATGAAAAATTCTGAGTGGCAATGTTTGATTAAAATACCTTTGAAATATCCTGTATCTTAATAGCTGACATTTATATATCCCATTAAGATTAACAAAGGGACTTGACTATTTTGGCTTATTTAATTATTAAAATAAACCAGTGAAATTATTATTGCCCCCATTTTTACAGATGGAGAAACTGTGGCTTAGAGAGGCTAAGCAAGTACCCAAGGTCGTGAGGCTAGTAAATGGTGCAGTCAGGACTTTTGCCCAAGATAATGACATCATAGGTTTAGAGCTAAGAGATACTGTAGATGGTAACCAGTCCAGCTAGGTGGCACAGTGGATAGAGTACCTGATCTGGAGTCAGGAAGACCTGAATTAAGATCCTGCCTAACGTTAATATTTACTAGCTGTGTGACCCCGGGCAAGTCACCTAACTGCTCTCTAGCTCAATTTCTGGGCAGGTAGGCTGTTCGGTGGACATAGTGCCAGAACTGAAGTCAGGAAGACATCTTCATGAGTTCAAATCTGGTCTCAGACACACACCAGCTGTGTGACTCTGGGCAGGTCACTTAGCCCTGTTTGCCTTAGTTTCCTCATCTGTAAAATGAGCTGGAGAAGGAAGGGGCAAACCACTCCAAGAAAATACCAAATGGGGTCATGAAGAATCAGATACATATGAAATGACTGAACAGCAACAACAGCAACAACAAAGCTCAATTTCCCTATTTGTAAAATGGGGATAATAATGGCACCTACCTCCCAAAGTTGTATTTGTAATATTTGTAAAAGTGCCTGGCACAGAGTAGGTGTTATATAAATATTGAATCTTTTCTTTCCCTTTTTGACTCCAAGTTTGGTGTTCTATGCACAGTGTTGCCTAGACCGTCTTCTAGACTCTAAAACATACAGTTACATGTTACTATATTGATGAAGTTTAAAAAAAAACACCAAGAATGGTTTTGCAGCCTTTTACTAGCCTTTGCAGTATGCCAGATATCCTAGCATCTGCCCCAGTCAAGTTTCTAGAACACGAGCTATTTTCAACTCTGCTCTCATTGGAGTTAAATTATTTGTTCCTCTTGGGTAATCATATTTGCCGTCTCCTAATACCTTATTTACACAGCAACCTGAAAGGGCTATGACAGTCATTTTGCAAAGAATGAGAAAAATGAAGAAAGGCTGAGATCTGGATGGAGGGGGCAGGGCATTGGTTCCTATATGAACATAAATTTCTATAATGCATTATAAAATTATATATAAAAGGTTATCATGAGCTTCCTGCCATTACAGTCAAGGATTAGGGAGAATTGGTTTATTTTCAAGATAATGAAATTGTCCCTACAAGGAATAATTTACTTTAGAGGATATCATGAGATCCATTAAATCCAGGGAAAAATCCAAGGGATGGTACATTGGAAAAAACAAAACAAAAACAAGAACAACTATTACTAATAGATGAAAAGGAGTTTGCTTCTACATTTTCACATTTTTACACTTCTGCTCAGTTTAACAATTTTTTACTAAAGGCCTACCTACTTTTTGCAAGACATGGTTCCAGGCATGTATTCAGTCATGGACCCCTAGGAAGAATTCAGAAAAAGTTAATTGGCATGAAGATCACTCACCATGGTCAGCCCTCTTCTTCCTTCCTTGTAACTGTTGTCAGAAGGGCAAAGTTTCTTTTTTGTATTTGGATTTCTGTCTTTATGTTTTTCCTTTGTCTTCCTTGACAACGCACCTGTATTTCTCGATAAAGACTGAATATTCAGGTTGTCTTGAATTGTAACTTTTCTCACGTCTTACTCACTGTCATTCAGCTCTTGATACTTGCTATGGCACAGACCAGCTATACAGGTGATGTTTTTTATTATATTTATTTTCCACAGGTGTTCCTTGTTCAAATTGAGCTCAAAGGCACAGGTTTTTCAAACGTGGAGATATTTTTGTGGGTGTCTTATGCTTACCATTAAATAAAATCCAAAGACAAGAAAATGTGGAAAATCAGGGAAATAGCTTTATAAAGTTTTGATATAGGAGGATGCATAAAAATAAAGAATATTTTATATATGACTGTGTATTTTTTTCCTAGATTCCCTGACTTTCCATTCTACTACTCAGACAAGCTACTAGCAACCGATCTGAGGCTTTAACTGCATAACTGGCAAGCCAGTTTTTAATCCCAAAGTTTGAAAGCTATCCCAAGAAAGACATCTGTGCTTTGTTTTAGGTACATCTTGATTTTTGTATTTATAAACAAATTTTCTTTTTCTTTCCTTTCTTTTTTTCAGTGGCTGTTCCTGCGGCAGCACCGACTTGTCAGCCCAAGAGTGTCACTAACGGGCACTACACAGCCCCACGCCTCTCGATTTCCTCTCGAGCCACAGTGGTTGCCAGCATGGAAAATACCTCCCAGGGCTTACAGACCGTCATGAAGTGGAAAACAGTCGTGGCGATCTTTGTGGTTGTGGTGGTCTATCTGGTTACAGGAGGTCTTGTCTTCCGGGCACTTGAACAACCCTTCGAGAGCAGCCAGAAGAATACAATTGCCTTGGAGAAGGCAGAATTTCTTCAGGATCACAAATGTGTGGGCCCGCAGGAATTAGATACACTGATTCAGGTGAGCTCTGAAGGAGTCAACAGAATCTTCTGTTTGTCAACTATAAAACAACTCTACTGAAGGAAAGGGGCCTTTCCTGTCAGTTTCCTGGATAATTAAGCTTTGCATTTTATGGACTGATATTTTTGTGGGGATGGAGGATCTGTGGATCTGGCAGGATTTGATATTAGAGATGTCTATGGTTGGTACTGTCTTCCTAAGCCAAATCTGGAAACATCAGACAACTCTACTGTGCATCATTAGGGATGGCTATGATGAGCAAATAGTGTGTATTATTCAAGATTATTTTAGATTTTCAATTCAATAAATATTTTTTGAATACTTAGTCTGTACTTGGGGCTAGGCTAGTATGCTGTTTTAGAGGCCAAAGGAAGGGAGATTGCCAAGAAAAATGGAAGTTTTTAAAGTTTAGGAAAGATTAAGAGAGAAAAAGACCAAGAATTGGATTTGGTTGGCATTGGTGATATCTGAGAAAGCAATTCCATTGGAGAGGTGGGGACAAGAGCCAGGATTCACAGTGTCAAAGAAGTAATGAGTAGTGAGGAAAATGGAGGTAGTGGGCATAAGCTACTCTTGGAAAAGTCTTGGAAAGTAAAGAGAAAATCAGAAGGGCAGCTAAATGAGGGCAACTGAATAAAGTGGAGGTTATTTTGAAAATGTGGGAGAATCATGTATGTTGGAAGGAAGAGAAATCAGAGCTACTCTTTCTACAGCATTTGCAATTGAAGGGGGAATAATTGAGTGAACCAGGGTCCTAGAGGAAGTGGGAAAGGATGTGCTCAAATTCATATGTGCAATAGTTTACTTTGAAAAGTAGATAGATGGATGTCTCTCTAAGGCTGGATTTTGACTTCTGGCCCTACGTGGTAATACACTACCTAGAAATGCACAAAATGTACAAATTTTCTCTCATGGGGCTCCACCTCCTTCCTCCATCATTTTTTTTTCTCTTTGATTTTCTTCTTCCTGGGGCTCCTTACCTTCAGGTCCTTTGTTTCCAAGATGTAGTATTGTCATAACAGGAAGAACCAGAGTCACCCAGAAAGACAGTCAATGGTCAAAGGATAGAGACTTTTCTTCCTGATGGGAGATGTTTTGTTCAGGAAAGTACCCTCTCTTTTTAATTTATTTTTGTTCTTACTCAGTAAGAATCATGAGATCATGTATGGAAATCACTTTCTGACACTTACATGCTACATAAATTTAACTCTCCTGTCCTTAACTATTCATTTATTCTAGTTTTTGATATTTTCACTTTGCAAGAAAATTTTGTGGCCGTGCTTGCCTTTTATGATTGGTCTGTGCTTTTATGGCCATATCTCTAAACTCTCAGATCTCATCCAACTTTCTGAGGCATCATACCTGACTCCTAACCCATTTCACACACGAACTGTTGCTTAGTCATGATGCTCATATCTTGTTCTTGTGTTTTTGATTTTTTGAACCCAAGTGTAGAAGTTTACACTTAGCCCTACTAAGTTTTGCTGTATCAGGTTCAGATAATTATTATAGATTGTTATGATCTTTTGGGGTCCTAGTGTTGTCATCCAGGATGCTATCAGTTCCTTCAGACTTTGTTATCTACCATGTTGATAAATACAACACCTATTCTTTTCCTGAAGGTTTAATTTTGAATAGAAGAGGGTCAAGAACAGAGATGTAGTTGCATGTGCCTCCAGAACCCATCCTATAGAGCCATGGTTCTTAACCTGGTCCATGAACTTGTTTTATTTAATATTCCAGTAACTCTATTTCAATATAATTGTATTCCATTGTAATCCTGTGTATATCTTAAGTATTTAAAAACAGTAATCTGAGAAGGGGTTGTTAGGCTTCACCAGACGGCCAATGAAGTCCACGACTTAAAAAAACCCAATTAGTACTATTTTTCCCTTTGCATTTACAGCATAGGATGGTATTGTTTTCATGAGCTACTAGAAATTTTACTGTGATCTAATTTTTGCTTCCCATGTTGCCATCATTCCTATTTAGAGTATATTTGAGTAAATGATTTTTTTTTCTTAAAGGAGTCACATGGGATTCTGGGGTCTCCAGACCTTAAACATTCCACTTACTCTCTTTGTAATGGTTATGATTTTGTGTGTGTGTGTGTGTGTGTGTGTGTGTGTGTGTGTGTGTGTGTATGATAATTTCTGGCCTAACTGAAGGAGAATTGCAATCTCTGCATTTAAACCTATGAAATGGTTTTGATAGTTTTGTAAGATTATTGTAAGTGCCCCTGCTATAGGGGCACTCCTGCCGTCAGAACTTTATTTCTTATCTTTACACATTTATTTATTTATTTATCTATTTATCTATCTATCTATTTATTTATTTATTCATCCATTTATTTATTTATTTATTTATTTATTTGTTTATTTGTTTGTTTTTGGGTGAGGGCAATTGGGGTTAAGTGACTTGCCCAGAGTCACACAGTTAGTGAGTGTTATGGCTGGTGCTCCATCCACTGGGCCACCTAGTTGCCCCTATCCTGACACTTTTAAGCTGATGTGATGAGGTTGTTGGTAAACTTCTCCAGAAGCAAATCCTTCTGCTCCAGCTGCTTCCAATCTCAGAGCAGGGAGCAGAGGTAAAACTCCAGGGATGTCAAATAGAAAGTCTTCACAGAGTGCAGTTTTCCCTGAGGTTGGCCCTACACTGAGGTGTTTGTTTGAAAACTAAAACAGCATTTTAATAACAAGGCCTACAGAGATAGGAAAAAATGCATTTAGGGAAATGCTTTACTGAACAAATAAATCATTTTACCAGGAAGCTCAGCTGTGATGTTTGGCACAAAATAGAAATGAATTGCTTGTCCTCTTTGGAAAAACCCATAGCTGGATGGATCATTGTGCTACTGAAATTGGATAATAGCATCATAGATTTGGACCTGGAAAGGACATTAGAGATTGCCTTATCCAACCCTTCTCCTCCATTTTACAGATGAGGGAACTGAAGCCCATAGAAGTTAAGAGGTTTTTGAATTAATAAAAATAATGATGATGATGATAGTTGGCATTTTATATTGTCCTTTAACCCAAGATCACACAGCTAGCAGAACTGGAATTAGGACCCAGGTCCTTTCATTCAAGGACAACTAGGGTGCACAGTGGTTAGAATTCCAGGCCTAATGTCAGGAAGACCTAAGTTCAAATCTGGTCTCAGACACTTACTAGTTGTGTGACTCCAGGCAAGTCACTTTATCTCTGTTTGACTCAGTTTTCTCAACTGTAAAAGAACATGAAGGTAATAATAGCATCTACTTCCTAGGGCTGTTGTGGGGATCAAATGAGAAAATATTTGTTAAGTGCCTAGCACAGTGCTTGGCATACAATAGACTCAATAGATGTTTGTTCTCTTTCTTTCCCCAATCCAGTGTTCTTCTTTAATTTTTGTAGGGAAATTCTGAGGAATTTCCTGAATGAAAAGAGTTGTGAAGGTCCTTAAAGAGACTAAAGCATAATCGCTACATAGAAAGGCCAAAGGGAATAATATACTGAAGGGAAAGCTTGCAGAAGGAGGGACAGCCCAACATAAGCCTTCAAGTACATGAAGATCACCCTGTAGACATTGGCATTTGTTAAATAAACAGCAAACCATAAGTTCATCTCAGAATAACAGGAAATGGACCTCAGCTGTAGTTTAAGGAGGTCAGATTAGAGACAAGGATACATTTTCCAAAAATGATTCCTTTTACTAGAAGTAGTCATGGTTTTGGAATCTCCTCTGGAGATAGGCTAGGAGGATCTGAGTGTGGGCTTATTTGGAGGCAGAGGGATAGATTAGATTTGTTGTTCAGTTGTTTCAGTCATATCTGACTCTTTGTGACCCCATTTGGGGTTTTGTTGGCAAAGGTACTGAAGTGGTTTGTAATTTCCTTCTTCACCTCATTTACAGGCAAGGAAACTGAGGGAAACAGAGTTAAGTGATTTGCCCAGGGTCACACAACTAGTAAGTGGCTGAGACCAGAATTGTACTCATGAAGATGAATCTTCCTGATTCCAGTTCTGACATTTCTATCCACTTTACCACCTAGCTACCTCGTAGATTGTTTACAGGTATCAAATACATAGCCAGCAACACTCCCCAGTAGAACCTGAACCAGAATAAAATTTAATTGGGAAACATTTAACAAAACAAATAAAAATAGAATAGAACATAGGTAATATTAACATGTGATTCAGCCTGCAGGGATTTTTACACTTGGCTTAGTGGTCCTCATGTCTGTTTGAATTTAATACCACTGGACTAGATGACAGCTAACAATCCCTACTGGCCCCAGGGTCATGTATATTAAAACCCCACATACAGGAATATGAGAAAGATCTGTCATTTATTCGAAGAAAATTCTTGGTATGGGAGCCTTGTCTACCAACACAGAATATTTCATCTGTAATTTAGTAGCTAAGTCTTAGAGAGTTTGTCTGAATCTCTTAGAAGTTAAATGACTTGCCCAGGGCCTTAACTCCAAATATGTATTTACATATGTGTATACAGGTGTGTACATATATCTGTACACAATCACATACAAGAACTATAACCCATCTCATAAGAAAAAAACACATTTTAAAATACTTTTTTGTGGAGCTTGAAATATCTTTGGGGATCTTTATTTGATTGACTTGCCCAGGGTCACACATATATTATGAATCAGAGGCAGGATTGAATTCAGGTCTTCCTGACTCTTTAGGCCCATCACTTGAAAATTCCACGTACTATCTGCATGATATTGCACAATATTTGCAAATCTTGTAATTTGTTCGGCTATCACTGACTATGGGAGGTTTCTTACATCCCTCATGACATAGTGCCTTTCTTGGGTCTTATATTAGTTCTTAAAATTAATTACATGCAATTGTATCTTTAACTTTAAAATATATAGAAATATGTCTCCCCTTTGAATTAAACATGAATTTATAACTACATTCCACAGTTATTTTTGAAAGAGAGAACTTTTTCTTTTAAAATCTAAGACCAATGTTCTAAATTTCTCTTTTATGAAAAACTAATTCATTGGGTGAACTTGTATGTTTTTTCCCACTAATATAAAGAGTCTTACCACTCTTCTGGTAGAGTTAGTTCTACAATAAATCAATAATCCTTTATTAAGCATTTACTATGTGTAACCATTTTGGCACTCAGTTTCCTCATTTGTAAAATGAGAGCATTGGAATAGATAATCTCTTAGGTGTCTCCCAACTGTTATAAGTCTGTGAGCTCCCAAAGCAGGTCTACCTCTTCCTTAAATATTTCCAGATTTTTGGGAGGGAAAAAAGAAGAAGTAAGTCTTTTTACCTCCTAACGGGCAGAAGGGACATTTCTTAATTCATTTTCCCTAGAGCCACAAAGTAATTCCTTAGGTTTTTAGGGATTCTTTAGGGTCCCTTATCACTTTGATCCTAATTCTGAGAATTGTTTTCATTAATTGAGGTGCTATTAAAATGTATATTCAGTTGGTTTGAAAGCTTATACCATAAAGTTGATCAAGGAGTTAGCATTATTATTGTTTTCAATTCAAGAATAACTTCCTAGGAATTTAAATAGCTTTATTTTCATAGGCTGGTATCAAGAATATGGCTATATATACACATATATCTTCACAAATGTATACATTTATCTAAAGGTCCACATACTATCTGTATAGTATTGTGCAAGATTTGCAAATTTTATAATTTGTTTGGCTACCACTGACTATAGGGAGTTTCTTATAGGTCTTAGGACATGGCAACTTTCCTGAGGACCACATGTTCTTAAAGCAATTGCATTACTTAACATTATTTTATATATTACATAAACATATACATTATATTTATATTATAATTAACATTAATTATTTGCAATTGCAGCCTTAACTCTAAATATGTATGTACGCAAGTGTATATTTATATGTAGATATATGTGTATGCAATCACATACAAGAGCTATAACCCATCTCATAAGAAAAACTACATTTTAAAATACTTTTTTGTGGAGTTTGAAATGTCTTTGAGGCTTTTTATTTGGATGACTTTCCAACATCAAGTTTCCTAAGCTGGCAAAATAGTCTTACTGCAATGCACCAAGTTCTGAAGTGACTGGCAGATAATAAATTGAGAACAATGGCATTAATATGGGTCTTAGCTCTGCTGAGTGTACTCTTTTCAAAGTTAAGCTTCAGGGTAGGTTTCTTTTCATTAGGGCAAAATTAAGCCAATCCACATTTTTCATATATGCAAAATCCCCCAAATTTCCCCAACTCTTTCTTATTTCTGTTACCTTTGCAATCATCCTCATTCAGGCCTTCATCATTTCTTCCCAAGGCTATTTCAATAACCTAGTCATAGAATCACAGGAAGAAGAGTTTGGGAAGGACCTTGTCAACTATCTAGTCCAATCCATACTTAAAAAGGAATCCTCACTATGATATCCCCACAAGGATATCCATCCTGTGATTGAAGCTCTCCAATGAAGGGGAACTCATTGCTGCTTGAGGCAGCCCATTCCATTTTTGGACAGCTGTAACTATCAGAAACTTTTCCTGACATGAAGCCTAAATAGGACTCTTTCCAACTTTCATCTATTTGCTCCTGGTTCTGCCCTCAGGAGCCAAACAGAACAAACCTAATCTTGATTCCACACAAACAACTCTTTAAATTCTTGAAAACAACTATCATGTCCCATTTCTTCCTGCTCTACATCCTCCCCCCTCCCTACTACATCTTCTCAAAGCTAAACATCTCTAGTTTTTTCTAATGATCTTCACTTGACATGGACTCAAGGCCTTCACCATCTTGGTTATCCTCCTCTGGAAACTCTCTAATTTATCAGTATTGTTAAACCATGGTAACCAGAACAGAACATAATACACCAGATGTTGTGTGACCAGGGCAGAGTTTGGAGGGAGCATGACCTCCTTATTCCTGGAAACTATGCTTCTTTCGAGTACCACATCACACTATTTAATCATATTCACCTTACAATCCACTAAAACCCCTTAGATTCCCCCCCCAAAACAAACTGCTATCTAGCCAGGTGTTATCCATTCCATAATTATGAAGCTGATTTTTTCTGAACCTGAATGGTTTTTCTTGCCTCCAAACCATCCTTCACTCAGTTGTCTAAGTAACCTTTCCAATCTAAGATGATAGGATCAATCAGATCATAGGATCATTTGTTGTTGTTTTGGAAGGGTCTTCATAGGCCATGTAGAGTAGCTGCCATATTTTACAGAGGAGGAAACTGAGGCCTGTTTAGGTGTAGCGACTTTTGCCCAAGGACACCTACGTAGTAAGTGTCATAGACAGGATATGAACATAGGTCCTCTAACTTTAGAGTCAGTGCTTTTTCTGCTGTATCACACTAATATATGTTTTCTTTAGTAAAAAAAAAAAGTCTTTGGTAGCTACCCATTGTCTATAGAATAAACTATGAACTTCTGATCTTGGCATTCAAATTCTGCCAGTGTGGTTCCAACATACCTTTCCTTTCCATTCTATCCCATTCCACAAATTAAATTTTATTTAGCAATGGCTATGTACTAGGTATTGGGAATGCAGAGACAAAAGAAACAACCTTTGTCTTCAAGGGATACTGTGGGAATATAACATGTAAAGACATAAGCAAACACAATATACTTTTATAGGAGTTAACTCTAACAATTGGAGTGATTAGGAAAAGCTTCATGAAAGAGGTGTTACCCGAGCTGAACCTTGAAAAAAACTTGGAAATTAAGAGATGGAAGTGAAGGATAAAATTCATTCTGGGTTTGAAGGATAGCATATGCCAAGGCACAAAGGTGGGAATTGGAATGTTGACTTTGAGAAGTAGCTAAAAGTCTGATTCGGCTACTGCATATAGTGTTTAAAAAGGTAGCAATATGAAATATAAAAAGGGAGAAGTTAAAAAGATTGGATGGAGCCAGATTGTAGGGGTCTTTCAATGCCAGGCTAAGGAGTTGGCTTTTTATCTTAAAAATCCCTGACATTTTTTGAGCAGGCACTGGTATGCCTTAGGAAGATTATTTTGGAAACTATGGGAAGGGTGGATTGGAAAGGAGAGAGAATGAAAGCAGTAAGAACAATTATAGGCCTATTACAAAAACAGCTATGGCAAGAGGTGATGAGGGACTGCAGTAGGAAAGTGGTTTTGTAAGTGGAGAGAAAGGGATAGAGGCAAGGATGCTGTGAAGGTAGAATTGACAAGACTTGGCAATTGATTGGATGGGGGAGGTGGTGGAGAGGAGAGGGCAGAGTCAAGTATGGCTTTGAGGCTATAAACCTGGGTTGTTATGTCCTTAACAAAAATAGGGAAATTGGGAGGAAGGGTAGATTTAGGGAAAAAGACACTGAACTCTGTCTTAGACACATGGAATTTGAGATCCTTCTAAGATACCTAGATGGAGCTGTCCAGCAGTCAATTGGTAATGTAGGACTGGAGGCTGCATGTACAGAGAGATGATCACTGAACCCACTAAAGCAGATTACAGCAAAGGAGGTCATCAAGGGAGAGGATGAAGAGATAGAAAAGAGAAGAGAGCACAGGAAAGTCTTGAATGACACTCACAATTAGGGCATCCCTATTACCACCTTTAGTCTAGTGTTTTACTTCAAAGGAGACAGAAGTAATGGTTACACAAGTAGAAAAACTAGGAAAGAGCAGCGTTAAGTCCTTGAAATCAAAGAGTATCTTGGAAGAGGGTTTTTTTGTTGTTTTTGTTGTTGTTCACACTATCTAAAGCTACAGAGAGGTCAAGAGAATGAAATTGAGAAAAAGTCTTCATATTTAGCAGTTGAAAAACTATTGATAATCTTTGAAAGAACAGTTTCAGTAGAGTGGTGGTATTAGAAATCAGATTGTAAGTAAGGTGGAGAAGGAAGTGGGGAAGTGGAGGCTGTGAGCAAACAACTTTTTCAAGGAGTTAGGCTATGAAAAAGAGTAGAAATATAGGACAATTGCTTTAAGGGTGAAATAAAAGTATTTTAAAGATAAGGAGACTTAAACATGTTTATAGGCATAGGAGGACTAGATGATCTTAAAGAGCCCTTTCAACTATATATCCTGTGATTTTTCTGTCCTTGTCTTGTCTTATTCCAGCTATGAGCAAAGCTTTGTTCATGCCATTTCAGTGTCTGGAACAAACTCCCCTTCATTCTTGCTCTCTGAAACTCCTCTCTTCAATCCCATATTCAGGTGCTGCCTCCCTGTGAAGCCTGCTTAGACACATTCTTGCTTCCATTAGCTGAAAGTTATCTCAGCATCCTCAAATTTCTAAAGTATTTTGGCTGGACCTTTCTTTTGCCCTTATCACTTTCTCTTTGCTTCATAATTATTTGTGTACATATATTTTTATCCTACCCTCCATTAGATTGTAAGCTCCTTGTGAGTAGTATCTATTTCTTATTTTTCTTTAGATTTCCTTACATGAATCCTTTGTAAACAGCAAATGCTTAATAAATGCTTTTAAATTAATTGATTTGAATTAAATTGAATTATTATGGGATAGTGTCTCCAGGTAAATCTTCAGGCAATGAAGATGTCTAGATGGCATCAGGAGGCAATGAGAGACAACACTGGTCCTGAGAAACAGAACACAGGTAGTGCTTATATATTATTCCTGTCAGGGTGTCACTATCTTTGGCATAGATTTACCTAAGCGGATAGGGAATGGCTCAGAAGATATTATCAATAGCACAGTGTCATCAGTAACTAACACTGATGATGTTTACTATGTGTTATGACCTTCAGCAGCCAGAAACACACTCACTGCACAAGATTACTCTCAGGAACATGCATGACACAGGGGAGTACAAACATAGGCACACAAGGAAAGCCACTCATGTAACCAGACTCCCTAGAGCTGTGCTACTCTGCCACACAGAGGTGTCACTTGATTCTTACTCTCTTTCTCTCATGAAAATATAGTCCTCTCTCCAGTATGAAGATCAATGTAGAAATTTGTTGTTGTTCAGTCATTTCAGTTGTCTGACTCTTTGTGACCCCATTTGGAATTTTCTTGGCAAAGATACTGGTGTGGTTTGCCATTTCCTTATGCAGCTCATTTTACAGATGAGGAAGTTGAGCCAAACAAGGTTAAGTGACTTGCCCAGGGTCACACAGTTAGTGAGTGTCTGAGACCAGGTTAGAACTTAGGTTTTCCTGACTCCAGGTCTGGTGCCCTACCCACTGCACTACCTAACTTCCTCAATGTAGAAATAGTAGCCCATAGAACCCTTGGCTAGCTCTGATTTTATAAGCTGGCTACAAACAACTTTAGAAACAGAGAGAGGTTGATAATCTCTCCAAGGTTATAGGCAACTAAAGTTGCTTAGCTGATTGTGGCAACATTACCATATGACTAAAAACTTTAAAATATATACCTTTGTATTGTTGTTTTTTTAATTAGTCTTTTATCTTTGATTCCTCCAGGTCAGAGACCATTTCTTTTATTCCTCATAGTGCCTAGTAAAGGACTGAACACACAGTAGATTCTTAATGCTTAGTGATGTGATTGACATAACTGGAATTCTCTTCCACAATTAGCATTAGGAGGGGAAGACTCATGAAATATCAGACTCCTCCTTAACTTTAGCAGAGATGAGATGATCACCTGTCAAGAATTCCATTGCAAAGATTCCTATGCTTGGTTGGAGATTGAATTAGATAACCGTTGAAGTCTCTCCCAATTTATAGACTCTATGATTCTTTGAGGGATGAAGAACTTGAACTTGAACTTTTGCCACGTGTTTCTTATGTCATGGTCCCACTACTGTTATAAGGTAGCCTTCATTGTACTATGAGCTTTGAATGAGTCATGCTAAATATTGTTTCTGATCCATAGTGGGGTTTTAAACCTTTTTCTGTTCCAGACCAACTTTACCCAGTGGAGCTCTTGGACTCTAGTGAAAATGGTCTGGTATTTCTTATTACCTTCCCCACTCCCATTAATCAGAAAGAATGTTTATTTTTTACTAAAATTTAAACTAATAGTGATAAGGATCATAATGCTACCTTACATTTGTATGTTACTATACAGTTTAAAAAGTATTGTCAGATACTACCTCATTTGATGATCACAACCACCGTGTGAGATAGGTAGATCAGCTATTATCCTTATTGTGCAGGTGAAGAAACTTGGGCTTGGAGCTTCTTTCTGATTTCTTTAAAAAATTCTTGATATTTTCTATTTTATATTACCTACATTTCTCAATATATCCCTTCATCTTTCCTTTGAAGAGAGCCATCTCCTATAAGAAAGAATAAAAAGAAAGTGGAGGAGCTTTTTTTTTAACTGCAGTAAAGTTTTGTAAGTATGAATTACCAATGGGTTTGGGGGCCCTTAGATGTGGTCATATCCCTTTCCCACTGGGCATCTCCAAGAACTAAAGAGAAGAGTATGCAATGGTGGCAACCAACTTAGAAATAGACCAGATTAGGTTCAGAGATCTACCAGTAAATATTCTGGTATACTTGAGAATGGTATTATATGGCTGTCATATGAAAGAAGTACTAGCTTCATTCTGCAGAGGGAGGAACTAAAAATAATGAATTAGGTGGAAATTATGAAGAAATGAACTTCAGATTCATTATGAATGAATAAATGAAAAAAACTTATTCGGTCAACAAGCATTTATTAAACACTTGCTATATGCCAGGCATTATGCTGAGTACTGAGTATATGAAGAAAAGCAAAAGAAAGTCCCCGCCCTCAAGGAACTCACAATCTATTGGGTAAATGATATGAAGATAAATATGTAAAAACAACATATATATTTATGTAAAATTGATGATAATAAGGAGAAGGCACTAGCATTAAGGAATATAAAGAAAGCTTTCTTGAGCTTACTAAGTATTGTGCTGGTGCTGAAGATAAAAACAGACAAGAGTCCCTGCTCTCAAAGTGCTCATATTTTAATGAGAGAAGCAAAATACAGGGAAGGTTTCAGCTGTAAGTCAGATAGAAGGGTCTCACGATCCTAAAGGAATAGCAGCATAACTGATGGTAAAATCTTAATCTCTTTAATTATCATTTTCCTTAATATTATTTTCACTGATAAAATCATATGAGTTTCTGATGTTGAACCATTTGACAGTGCCAAAGAAATTGGTGATAAGACTTTTAATGATACACACACACACACACACACACACACAATATTGTGTATATTTTAACATGCTACATAATGTGTTATAATACATAATATAAGAAATACCTGACAATTAGAGATGTCCAGCAATGGAATGAGCTACTCCATGAGGTACTGGACTCCTCACCACTGAATGTAAGTAAACAGAGGTTAGATGATCACTTGTTAGGGATGTTGTACAGGAAATTCCTCTCTCAGGTTAGAGTTAGACCAGATGACCTCAAAATTCCTTTCTAATTTTAAGATTCTATGATTGCCTGTCTTCCATGAGGGAGAATGTTGCATAACGTATGGAAAACTGGACTTGAAGTCAAAGAGAGCTGAATTCACATCCCACTTCTGGCACTTTACATATGGGTGATTTTAGACAAATAAGTCACTTAACTTCTCTATTCTCGATTCCCTCATCTGAAGATGTAGATAATGATATACATAAGATGGGGATAATAGTCCCTGCAATACTTACTTACCTTACAGGATTGTTCAAAAGGCATAATGTATGAAAACATTTTGTAATTTTCAAATTACTATGTAAATTACGGTTATTACTATTATTGCCCAAGGCCGCATAGCTGTTAAGTAACAGAATTAGGACTAGTCTTTAAGTCTCAGTTTGAATCCACAACTCTTTTTATTGTGTTATATTACCTTTCCAAAGATATTAGGATTCTTTAATATGAAAAAATGAGATGTGAGAGAAGCTATGGGTGAAATATGAAAAGTCACAAAGGGGATACAAAAGGTAAGCTCTGATTTTAAAAAATGCCTCTGACTTTAGGTCAAATAAAAGGAGTAATTAGTAGATTTAGTTCCTAACCTTGCAGAATTTTAGAATAGGAAGATGCCTTAGAGATCAAGTCTGTCAATATGATGCCCACTGCTGGGAACTTAATGATGGGGGAATTTGTTAAGTTGTAGAGAAGCTGATATAAGATTCTGAGATGTACTTTGCGTCCTAGCTTAGGAGCAATACTGTGGACCAGTGTGAAAATTGTACACCGGTTCTAGATGCAGTGCCATCTCCTCTTCCATGACATTTCCAGTGCGTGGTCCTAGCTGTTTTCTATCTCCTGTGACTATTTCCTTTTTTAAAGTTTTCTTTTCTTTTTAAGATTTTTAACATTCATTTTTAAAAATTCTGAGTTCCAAATTCTCTCCTTCCCACCCCTCTTGTACTCATTGAAAAGGCAACCAATGTGGTATAAATTATACCTGTGAAGTCATGCAGAACACATTTCCATATTAGCTCTATTGGAAACAAAATTAAAAAAAAAAACCAAAAAAGCAAGAAAAATAAAGAAAGTGAAAAAGTATGATTCAATCTGTACTCAGAGTTCATCAGTTCTCGGGAGTTGGAAAGTATTTTTTATCATGGGTGCTTTGGAAATATCTTGAATTGTTGTCTTTTTAAAAAGTTAATCAATTAATTTATTATTAGTTTTGAACATTCACTTCTATAAGATTTTGAGCTCTAAATTTTCTCCCCCTTCTTCTCCTCTTCCCTCCACAAGATGGTGTGCAATCTGATATAGGCTCTACATATACATTCATATTAAACATATTTTCACATTAATCATGTAAAGAAGGATTAGAACCAATGGGAGGAACCATGAGAAAGAAGAAACAAAATAAAACAAAAAAGAAAGAGAGCAAATAGTATACTGCAATGTGCATTCAGACTCCATAGTTCTTTTTCTGGATATGGACAGCATTTTCAATCATGAGTGTTTGGAATTATCTTAGATCCTTGCATTGCTGAGAAGATCTAAGTCTATCAAAGTTAGTCATCACACAATGTGGCTGTTACTGTGTACAATATTCTCCTGGTTCTGCTCACTTCACTCAGCATCAGTCCATACACATCTTTCCAGGTTTTTCTGAAGTCCGCTTGCTCATTATTTCTTATAGCACAATAGTATTCCATTACATTCACATACTACAGCTTGTTCAGCCATTCCCCAATTGATAGGCATCCCCTCAATTTCCAATTCTTTGCCACCACAAAAAGAGCTGCTATAAATATTTTTGTGCAAGTGGGTCCTTTTCCTATTTTTATGATCTCTTTGGGATACAGACCTAGAAGTGCTAGTGCTGGGTCAAACGATATGCACAGTTTTATAGCCCTTTGGGTATAGTTCCAAATTGCTCTCCAGAATGGTTGGATTAGTTTACAGCTTGGATTGTTGTCTTGATCAGAGTAGCTAAGTCCTTCACAGTTGATCATCATTACAGTATTGCTGTTACTGTATACAATGTTTTCCTTGTTCTTCTCACTTCATTTTGCATCAGTTCATATAAGTCTTCCTAGGTTTTTCTAAAACTATCCCCCTCATCATTTCTTATAACAATACAGTATCCCATCACAATCATATACCACAACTTGTTTAGCCATTCCCCAATTAAATTTTCAATTCTTTGCCACTCTTCCCAAAAAAGGCTGCTATAACTATTTGTGTACAAATAGGTCCTCTTCCTCTTTTTTTTTCTTATCTCTTTGGAATACAGATCTGGTAGTGATATTGTTGGTTCAAAGGTCACAATTTTTAGCTTTTTGGTTATAATTCCCAAATTGTTCTCCACAATGATTGAATCAGTTCACATCAACAATGAATTTTTCTACATCCCCTCCTGCATTTGTCATTTTTCTTTTTGTTTCTTTCATGTTAGCCAATCTGGTAGATGTTAGGTAGTACCTCAGAGTTGTTTTAAATTTACATTTCTCTAATAAACAGTGATTTAGAACATTTTTTATGTGACTATTGATAGCTTTGATTTCTTCTAAAAACTACCTGCTCATATCCTTCGACCATTTATCAATTAGGGAATTTCATTTTTATAAATTTTTATTTTTATTTTTATAAATTTGACTCAATTCCTTAAATAGTTGAGAAATTCAGCCTTTATCAGAGAAACTTGTAAAATATTTTCCCCAGTTTCCTGCTTTCCTTCTAATTTTGGCTGCATTGGTTTTATTTGTGCAAACCTTTTTTATTTTCACATAATCAAAATTATCCATTTTGCTTTCCATGGTCCTTTCTATCTCTTGTTTGGTCATAAACTCTTCCCTCATCCATAGATCTCACAGATAAATTTTTCCATGATCCACTAATTTACTTATATCACCCTTTATGTCTAACATTTACCCATCTTGACCTTGTTTTGGTATATAGTGTAAGATGCTGATCTATACCTAGATTTTGCCAAACTGCTTTCCAGTTTTCCCAGCAATTTTTGTCAAATAGTGAGTTCTTGCCCCCAAAGCTGGAATCTTTGGATTTATCAAATGTTAGATTACTATTATCATTTACTTGTGTTATGTACCTAATCTATTCCACTAATCCACACTCTATTTCTTACCCAGTACCAGATTGTTTTCGTGATTACTACTTTGTAATATACTACCAGTAATATAGAAATCTGGTACTGTTAGGCTACCATCCTTCACATTTTTTTTCATTGATTCCTTTGGTATTCTTGACCTTTTATTCTTCCAGATGAATTTTGTAATTATTTTTCCTAGCTCTATGAAATAATTTTTGGTAGTTTGATTGGTATGGGACTGTACCTATTTTTTTTTTTTTTTGGTGAGGCAATCGGGGTTAAGTGACTTGTGTCTGAGGTCAGATTTGAACTCAGGTCCCTCTGACTCCAAGGCCAGAGTTTTATCCACTGCGCCATCTAGCTGCTGTACCTGTTTCTAACAAAATTCAATCCTCAACCCCACTTTTTAGAGATCGGAAAATTGACATAGATTGAGACAGTGAAGCAGCTAGGTGGTGGAATAGGGTACTGGACTCAGAGTCAGGAAGACCCAAGTTCAAATCCTGCCTCAGATACTTTCTAGCAGGGTGACCTTGTCATTAACCTGTCTGCCTCTATTTCCTCACTTATAAAATGGAGATAATAATGATGCTTACCTCCCAAGGTTTCTGTGAAGATACATGAGATAATACTTGTAAGGTGCTTTGCAAATCCTAAAACATTATGTGAATGTTTGTTGTTGTTATTATTACTATTAATATTATTATGTTACTTGGCCAGTGTCACACAGCTATCAAGTGGCAAAATTGGAACTATAACATAAAGGCTCCTTTCTACCTTTCCCACTGAGTGATTTGTTACCTTGGCATTTATTGTCAACTTCTTATTCTTCCTCAACTCACATATCCAACCAGTTGCCAAATTTTCCTGTTTCTACTGACACTATATCTCTCATATCTGTCTCCTCGTATTCCCATAGCTATCACCCTGGTTCAGGCCCTCAGCTCTTCTGGCCAGGACTGGTGCAATTATCTCCTAATTGATCTCCCTGTCTCAAGGCTGTCCCTTCCTCATCCGGGCCCACAGAGATGCCAAAATTATTTCTCTTTAGCACAGATCTGGTCATATCATCCCCCTGCTTAATAAACTACAGTGCTCCCTTTTGTTTCCAGGATAAAATATACACTCCTCATTTTAGCTTTTAATGCTCTTCCACAGTCTGGCTCCAGCCTACCTTTTCAGCCTCATTATGTGTTACTCCAACTCCCTTTGTCTGTAATCTAGCCAGTTCCTCATACATATGTTATCTTTCATCTTCATGTGCTTTCCCTCCTCACTCTACCTTGAAGAATCTCTTATTTCTTTTTAGACTTATTTCATCTTTTACTTGAACTGTTTCCTGATCTCTTCAATTGCTAGCATCCTCCATCCCTAAACTATCTTGCATTTAATTTGTATTTATTTTGTGTGTGCTTATATATACACATACTTTGTATTCATAACAAGCAGCTAGCACTGTGTCCTGCACAAAGTAGGTGCTTAATAAATGGTGGCTGATTAATTGTTCTTTTTTTTTCATTGCATGGCAAGGATTGAATTTATGGAATTCATTAAAGCCCTCTACTCTCTGGCTCCAGCCTATCAATCCAGCCTCATATCACTCTGTCCTCCTTCTCACCTCTATTTTCCAGTCAAACTGGACTGGTATGTGCTTTCTGATTTTGTTTTGCATTCTTCAACCTCTTCTGGTCAAGGGTCACCATCTCCATTTTATTTATGAGGAAACTGAGTTTCAGAGACAGTGTCTTGCCCAAGATTACACAGAAGTTGGATTTGTATTACAGGTTCTTAACCTTCGTGAATTTGTTATTAGAAGTATTTTGATAACTGTATTTCAATTGAATCACTTTTCTTTGTATCCTATGTATTTTATTTTATGTATTTAAAAACATTATTGTAAGAAGGGATCCATACACTTCATCAGATTACCAAAAAGATCCATAGCATACAAGAAAGATTAAGAATCTCTGGATTATATGATCTCCACAGATTTAACATCCTATAATTCTGTGATTATTTAGGAATTAACATGGCACTAGATCAGTGCTAATCAGACTATGAAAATCCTTACACTTTTAAAGAACAATGGGATCTAAACAATCCCAGCCTCCTTTTTGCTTCCCTCCTTTCTCCTTTTCTGTCCCCTTTCTCCCCTCCACAGACAGGATCTATGTCATATTAAATGGATTATCTTTTCTTCAGAAAGTTTCAATAACAAATAAGGCAGCAGCAGGTGATGTACAGTATGTCATGCTGTACACCACTGCCTGCGTTAGGGGTTTGTTTGTTTCAAGTGACTGAGCCTTCAGAGAATGCTGGAGTGCGTTTTGACTGCTTTCCCAAAATAAGGAGCATGGCTATATCACAAGTGATCAAGCAGAAAGTGATTTGTATTTTACAAGACCGAGCCTGTAGTGATATTTAAGTCTCCAGTGGCATCAGGAGCTTTGTTATCATGCTTCCTGTGCCTGTTGATTGAGTCACTGGAAAGTCAAAAAGACCTAAATCTCCTTAAGTCAGAAATTTAAAGGGTAATAATGAACATAGTCATGGTTCCGGAAAATGAAATTGCAAATGAGGAATCAAAGCAGGAAAAATAATTATGCCTGCGTTCATCTTTCTATGTAAATGCACAAGTCTTTGAGTCATTGAAGCTGGAAGGGACCTCAGATCATCTATTCCACTCTCTTTTACTGATTCAATTTAATTCGACAAGCATTTATTAAACACCTGCCTTGTCATAGACACTGAACCAGATTACAAAGACAATGATACAATTAGAGTCCTCAAGGAGTTTACATTTTACTGGAAGGAAGCAAATGAATATAAATAAAAGTTTAGGTATAGGCATCTAGGTGATGCAGTGGATAGAGCTTGGTTTTTGGAGTCAGGAAGATCTGAGTTCAAGTCTTGTTTGAGACACTTTTTAGTTGTGTGACCTTGGGCTAGTTGTTTAATTTCTCTCAGCTTCAGTTTCCTCCCCTGTAAAATGGGCCTAGAAAGCTGTGAGGATCAAATGACTTAACATATGTAAAGTGTTTTGCAAACTGTAAAGCACTATGCAAATGCTATTTTTTATAAATATACCAAAGTAAATAAATGCAAGATAATTTCAGAGGCAGAGAGAATTAGCAATTGGGAGGATTAAGAAAGGGTCATTTTAAGGACTGACATTTAATCAGAATCTTAAGGGAGCTAGGGATTCAAAGAGACAGTAATGAGGAAGGGGAGGATGCCAGGCATGTGGAACAACTGTGCAAAGGCACAGTGGAAGGAGACAGGGTACAGTGTATGAGGGAAAAGCAAGTAGGGTCAGTCTGGCTAGAATGTGGAGTGTGTTAATTGATAATATGAAATATGCCTGGAAAGATAGGTGGGAGCCAGATTGTTAAGGGCTTTCAATGCCAAAGAGAGGAGTTTGTATTTTATCCTAAAAGTAATAGGCAGTGGCCACTGAAGCTTCTTGGGCAAGAGGCTAACACCCCAAAAATCTTGTCATTGCCCCTTACCACTTCACACATATGTCCCCTGTCTTCTTGGTTTTCATATCTTGCTTTGGGCATTAGAAACCCAATCAACATGACTATTGCTTCTAGAAATGGCATGTCACTTGACTGCCCTTTGGATCAACTCACCAAACCTTTGACTCTTCAGACCAAAACTTCCTTCTCCGGCTATCACCCCTCTGTATGTGTGGGTTTTTTTTTTTTTTTTTGTTACCGATTACATGTTAACTCCTTGAAGGTGAAGACTACCTAGCTTTTGTATTGTACCCTCACTGTCTAGCACAGTGCCTGGCAAATAAATAGTAAGCACTTAATAAATGTTTTTTTTTCATTTATTTGTTTATTCTGAATCATAGAGATGGAATACTGTAAGGATAATGACTAGGTCAGGGGTATGACCATGCCTATGCTTTAGGAATATCCTTTTGCTAGCTATGTAGGGGACAGAATAGAGAGCATAGAGACTAGAGAAAGAGAAAGACCAATTAGCAGGTTATTACAAAAGGCCAGGTGAGCGATGCTAGGGGCCTGAAATAGGGAGCAGATGAGAGGGCAGAGTGGAGAGATGTTACAAAAATAGACTAAACAAGACTTATCACCTGATTGGGTAGGGGCGAGTAAAGAGCCATGGATGATTATGAGGTTGTGAATATGATTGGGAAGGACTTTTTCTATTGAAATAAAGAAGAAGATGGATTAAAGTTGTCCCAGTTAGCTATGGGTTAAGATTTTGAAGAAAGGAAAAGGGGGCCACAGCAAGAAAAAAAAAAGAATGGAATAATTGGAATTGGGCGTTGTAGTGAGAATAAAGAATGGATTTAGGATAGATGAGGCACAGGAAACATGGAAAGATAGGTGGTTGTGATCAAAAGAGAGGAATTTGAAAGCTCTGTCTTGCCTCTAGTCCCTCAGTTAATCCATTCAGGCTTTGGAATTTCTACCCTGAGGCTGAGCTATTTTGACTAGTGAGTGAGTAAATACAAACACACCTAGATCACAATAAATAGTAGGTGCTAGACCAGATCATGTTTCATATCTCATCCAGCTGTACACCCCTAACAGCTTATCATTGCCTTTGTCGCTACAGACATATATCTCCCATCCTCTTGGCTTTCATATCTTGCTTTGGACACCAGAAACTCAATCAAAATGACTTTTGGAAATGGCATGTATCTTGACTGCCCTACGAATCAGCTTACCATCCCTTTGACTCTTCAGATCAAAACTTCCTTCCCCAGCTATAATCCCTCTGTATGTGTTGTTTTTACCAATTACATTTTAACTCTTGAAGGTAAAGACTACCTCACTTGCCTTTGTATTTGTACTCTCACTGTCTAGTACAGTGTCTGGCAAATAATAAGCTTGTCATTGCTCCTCTTTGAGAGCAAAGGACAAACAACAATCTGTGACTAGTAGTAGCTGCCCCACTGGGGACCCAACTGGCCAGTTCCAGTAAGGCAATGCTCTTTCCTTCCTTCCTTCCTTCCTTCCTTCCTTTCTTCCTTCCTTCCTTCCTTCCTTCCTTCCTCCCTCCCTCCCTCCCTCTCTTCCTCCCTCCATCTTCTCCCTCTATCCACATGGGGAATCATACCCTTACATGTAAGTGTTCCGCCCAAAGAAATACAAATTTTGATCACTGAAACCTTGCTAGATATCTCAGGTTTTGGGGGTTATATATTTTTCTCTTCCCTACTTATTTATGCTATTGTTTTTTAAAAAACTGGAACAATTAATTCTTTTGTACCATAGTTTCATTTATGATTTCTTGAAACAGAGCTCTGCAAAACCATTGGGATTCAAATGGAGCTCCTTGACTCTGCCTTCAAACCCAAATCACTCAAACTCTCACTGACTGGTCAATAATGGGTCCCAGCCCAAGCATCACTTGGTCATTGTTTGGGTTTTGATGACTCAGAGTGAGTGTAAATATCAATTGTTTCTGTTCTGGCCAAAAACCCAAAGGATCTTTCCCTTCTAATTTGTTTTTTATTTTTATTTTTATTTTTGAGTAGACAAACTAGGCCATCTTTTGCCTCATTTCTTACCTAGCCTTAAATCACAAATGGGTATCGCCTCAGAAAAAAACAAGACCTGGGAAAGACCTTAGCTTAAAAAGTCCAAAGTCTCCCACTGCAAGTGGGGTTATCTCCAGCTGTCCTGACCTATGTCTCACCACTGGACTCAGATGACTTGGAGAAGAGAATAAGGCTGATGAGTTTGCACAGCTCTGCCCCATTTAAATCCAACTCACTTGCAAGTCAAGACATCACCTTCCTGGTGTCATTGGTCCTCTTTGAGAACGAAAGACAAACAACAACTGGCACATTGTCTGGCAAATAGTAAGCACTTAATAAATGTGTTTCCGTTTATTCATTCATTCATTTATTTGTTCATTCTGAATCATGGGGTTGTAATATTTATGGATAATGGCTAGGTCAGGGGTATGAGCATTCCTATGCATGGCTGAAGTAGACCTAAAAGATGTAGAACGTGGAACTGAGGAGGTTGATGAACTGAGGAGACATCTCTATATATTGAGATGTTCCCTAGTATAAGGGAAAGGGTTGGGGCAAAGAAGACAACCCTGCGTCAGGTACTGGTTTTATGAGAAAGAAGAAGGATAACTTGAGGGCCAATAAGTAGTTAGTTGCCACCAGGATCTGGATAGGGTAGGCTTTTTGGAAGGATGGCTTTTTAGTTGTTGAGTGATAGCTATGGCTGGGGTTTGGAAATATCAGTGAGAAGCAAGGAGTATGATTACTTTTCTTTATGGCCAAGTGTTTTAGGATGTTTGGGAGATTGTATATCTAGTGCCAGACAGTGTGGCTAGGGATTCATTGTCTTCTGGAGGAACCAAGTTTCTGTGAGTGCCAGAAAATGAAAAGAGTTGAAAAAAAAGTCTGAGAAAGAAATCTAAGTTGGTTAACAATAGAACAGAGGTTACAGAAGGTGGCACTTGAATGGAACCTTGAAGGGAGCTTTGTATTCCAAGGGGCAAATGTCAAAAAGGATAGCATGAGGAATTATATGGTTTGTTAGTGGAATCATTAGAATGGTTTTGATTGCCACAACATTTCCAGAAGTAATGGAAATATTGATTTGATTATTGCTCCCCAGGCAAAAGGTGGAAAAGGGGAGGTGACAAAACAGAGAGATGGCAAGATATCTGAAGTGGATGATTAGAAAGGATATGGTCAAAAACAGAAAGAAAGGTCTTATATACACTTAAGTATTCATAATAGCATTTTTTCATGCCAGCAAAGAACTGGAAACAAAGCAGGTCCCACTGACTGGAGAATGACTACCAGAATGACTACTACAGTCTTAAGGCCACATATGGCCCTCTGGGTCTTTGGGTGTGGCCTTTTGACTAAGTCCAAATTTCACAGAACAAATCCTTTTATTAAGGCTGGGCTAGACAAAATGTGGTCTATGAAAGTAATGGACTATTACTATTTTGTAAGAAATGACAAATATGAAGAATTCAGAAAAACATCTGATGACTCATATGAACTAATGCAGAGTGAAATAAGTATAACTAGGAAAATCGTGTGTGTAATATAAACAGAAATAATAATGAAGCTGAATGCTATATAATTGTATTGACAAAGACTAGCTCCATAAGACTTGAAAAATTCACCTCCCTTCTTTCATCTCAAAGATGAAGTGGAACATTATGGACATGTAATATTTCATATGTTGTCAGAAATTATCAATATGTTGGTTAATTCAGCTGAACTGTGATTTTTTGCTTTCTTTTAAAATCTTATTACAAGGGAAGGCTCACTGGGTACAGGAAGTAGAAGGGCTATATTTAGAAATAGATTAGATTTTTTAAAGTATCAATAAAAATGAAATAAAAACATTTAAAACCATGTCTTCACTTTTTTAATGACAAAGATAAGATTAAAAAAGACAATTATAACCAATTTCCCTATTAATGCAGGTGCAGAGCTACTGAGAATATTACCTAATAGAATATAGCAATGCATCTTTTTAAAAAAAATCCTTTAAGAACAGCTAAGGTCTATATAATATATACGCAGAAAGTTTAAGATAAAAAAGACTGTCAACATAATTCAATATATGCACAAGAAAAAATTTAATCATATGGTAATAGCAATAAATTCAGGAAAGGTCTTTGATAATCTCTAATATTAATTTATGAAGAAATTGATAAAAAGAAAAGAAATAGAGGGTCTTCCCTCAACACAATAATAAGGACTTACATGAAGCCAAAAAGCCAATACCATATTCAATCAAGTAATATTAAAGAAAGATTCAGATTAAAAACAGTAATGCAACAAGGTAGCCTAATTTCACCACTTCTATTTTATATAGAGTCAGAAACACTATCACATGAAATCAGAAATGCTTACAATCATATTAATGAAGTAAAAATAAACTAAGGAGTTTAACATAGAAAGTGAAGGAATGAACATATCATTATTTGCAAATGATGTGATGATTTAATCTAGAAAATGCTGCTCTCAACAATAAAATTATTTGAATTAATAAATGAGTTCATTAAAGTTAAAGGACACAAAAACAGCCACAAGAATAATTTGCATCCTTATGTCTATGATTTTATTCATATTAATGATCCCTCTACCAACATAAATTGCAAGTCTGCTATCACTTAGCAGACAACCTTCATGATTTCATGTGGCCAAAATATTTATCACTTTTTGGTGATGCATCTACGCAAAGTTTGCTAGGCTGGTCACTGGAATCAAACACAATGTCTACTGATGGACCTGTACTCAGAGGTTTTACAGCTTGGCAAGTCCTGCCAAACCTTGAACTCTGTCAGGGTGCCCTTCAAAAATCCAGGGTCACTTCCATATCACCATAAAGCATTGGAATAGGACTCAATTGGAGGAATCCTTATATAGTACCAATAAAGATCAAGAGCACATAACAATAAACAAATTGATAAGTAGATAAACAAATAAAAACTCCTATAGCACAATGATAAAACATTAAATATTTGGAAATTAATTTACCTAGACATACACATGATATTTATAGATAACTGATAATGATGAAACTATATTGAAGGGACATTCAGTGTTCACAGATGGATCAGATCAATGTAGTAAAATCAACATTCTCCTCCAATTAATTTATAGAATTAATGTAATACCAACAAAAATGATAATGGGTGATTTTTACATGGAATTTAACAAAAAATAATAGCATAATTTATGTGTAAGAACATCTATTTATAATCAGATTTGTGATTTTGTCAGTGTAGAGAACTCCTACTAAGGAACGGCCTCTACCAATGTACATTAGTAGCTGCTCTGCAACATAAAAGCCTTTGACCTAAAGAGTTGCCTGGGGCACTGAGAGTTTGAATGACTTACTCAGATCACAAACTAGTCCTTCCTTTCTTCCTTCCTTCTTTCCTTCTTTCTTTCCTTCCTTCCTTCCTTCCTTCCTTCCTTCCTTCCTTCCTTCCTTCCTTCCTTCCTTCCTTCCTTCCTTCCTTCCTTCCTTCCTTCCTTCCTTC